>NC_070633.1:25790723-25928223 GCF_947347685.1 Pleuronectes platessa
AGTCATTTGTTGAAATGAATCGAGCTTCTCCACAATCCCTTAATGCCAAGTGAGTTCTCCCACGGGTCCAGCTGCACCTCAGGTTGGGACTCACAGCGTCAGGCTGACATTCAGCAGCGCATAGAACAACACACGTCAGCAAAAAAAAAAATTCACACAACAAAGAAGTTGTACCTGGCTCCGATTTAGCAGAATGAAATGTGACAACATCTGTCAAGGTGCTGCATTGGCAGCAGCACACTCACGGTCACTGCGTCAAAGAAATAAAAGAAAGCTGCTTCCAGTTAGACTCACCGAAGTTGCTCGGTCCCGTGTCGTGGTGTGATAAACCACGGTGCAGTGTTTTGGCATCTAACCGTCCTGCAAACTCACAGACCTCCTGAATGCATTTTATTGTGTCCGAAGCAGCAGCATGTCCCCAGCAACCCCTTTTCAAAGCAGGGCAGTTTCTTTTGTCCTTGTAACATATTATATAATCACTGTTTCTCACTGTTGACATGAGATACAAGGGACCTCGGTGTACTGTTACTGTAAACAGTGTTTTGTTATTGTGTCATGTGATCTTTGTGGAGACTCTGCGTGAGTTGTGTGGACGTAAAGTTAAGATATGACACTCAGAGCCCAAATAATCCTAAATATGTGTGTAAAGTTTTCTGGCTTCATGCATTATTACCTGAGAAAGTGACAGAACGTTTGAGGAAGTGATAGAAACCCTGCAGAAAAAAAGAGATGTGGGTAAAACACAAGCTCCTCGGTGGAGGGAATGATATTTAAAAAGAAGACTCAGAAAAAAAGGGACGTCAGTTACAGTCCAGACGGTTGCTGGTTCAGATCCCCTGTGCATTAGAGTGAATGAGTAGCACTTTCTCCTCCAGTAACTTCTGGCCCTGCCCTTGAGCAAGTCAACTCGCTCATGTGGAACTGCCCAGTGATATTTGGATGAAGCCAGCGGTTGTACTGCAGCTCACAGGCGTGTGTGTGTTTGTGTGTGTGTGTGTGTGTGTGTGTGTGTGTGTGTGTGTGTGTGTGTGTGTGTGTGTATGTGTGTGTTTGTGTGTTAAGCAGAAATCTTAAAGCCGTAGAACTAAATAAAACGCGGGTCTTTAAGGGAGGATGTCCTGCAGGATGAGATCTGGAGACGGGAGGAGTTGTTCTGCTCAGCCTCTCGACCAGAAGCACAAACTCTAATATTGAGCTCTGCCTTTAGAGGAAGAGGTTTAAGATGTTTTTGTCTCATAAACAAGCTGTTTGACGCAGCTGCTGCTCTGCTGCTGATGCTGATGCTTTACAATCCCTGATCTACATATGCAGTTGTGCAAAGTTTTTCACTATATTCTTCAATACGAGGCATTGACACCTCATTTCTCCATTTGGTCTGAAATAAAAGCGGTGACAACACTCAGACACATTGCGAAGTCGCAGCAAACTTCACAACAAAGTTTTGGTTGGTTTAGTTGTTCACGAAACACCAACCACAGCCTCTGACCAGCAAAGAGTCAATGCCACACTGGAACCAGTTGTTCTGGCTGTCGAAAACGCAGAGAACTGGTTCGAGCTCAGGAACCGGCTCTGAACCGGATCTGGAACTTTACCGTGATGGAAAGGTGGTAACACAAAGACCCCCGCCCCCAGTCTGAAACAAGCCGGGAATCTACATTGTGTGAGGTGACAGTGGTATCCCACTTAACCACTGTGCCGCCCTGTCACAATAAATCACTTTCTAGAATAAGGAGACTGCATCTTTGGATTTTTCTAAGTTTACACTCTTGTTAACAGAGTATTCTTTCATTTAAAACACCTCAAGTTGATTTTTTTTGTAGATATCATGAATTATTTATCTCTTAATAAAGAACTGAACTTCCTTCCATCTCTGGTGAGTTGAGAGCATTGCTTGTTTCCCGGTTCTTAGTTACGAGTTGCAGTGGGATTTTCACTGAGGTAAAGAAGCTGAAGCTCAAATATAAAGCCAATGGTGTTTAGCTGACGAAGGTAAGACACTCTCAAAACCCTTGATGAGCCAAATTAAATACTGTTAATGTTTTCATCTACAAAAAACACATTATTTCATACATCCAAGTATTCAGGAATGTGTAATATTGCATCACAGTGCATCCATAATGTGATGGGAAACTTATCCTCTCTCTCTGTGCATCATCCATCCTTCTTCTTGAAGCCAGCTAACACAGTAGAGATGGAAACCAGACGAAGCCTGAGGGCGATAAAACACCGAAGACAATCTCTCCCTCCCTGACTCCTCCTCCGGTTTTCATCATGCAGCCTCTTCATTGTCTCTTTAGGCTCCTGCAGAAAGTTTGCTCTGTAGAAGTTGTCCATCTTAATAATTCAGTTTAATACCTGAAAACTCAGTCGTGGAGTCGTATTATTCAGAAAAATGTGTGAGAATATGCTCCGATTTGAAAGTATGTGTTTGTATGAAGTGTCGGAGGAAGTGGATCGAGAGGCTGGAACTCTTCACTCTGTCGGTTGTTTTAAGAAAATCTTTAATCTTGGAAGGAAGTGAATTTACCTCCCTGCGCTGGTAACAACTGGATTTTACAGATCAGACTCAATCTCAGAATAAAGTTTTTTTTTTACTTCTTGAAGGGTGAACAGGTTTCCTGAGCTCAGTGTTCGGTCCTCAGGCGATCGATGGGTTTCAGGACAATCCAATACTCTCTGTGACTCTGTTGTGTGCCTGTTGCATTGAGGATCTGGGTTCATGGAATAACCCGGATCATCAATAACACACATTTAACAACTAGTTTGTCTGGATTACTACAGCTCGGCTTAAAATGATTGGTTTTAACAGCTGAAAATGTTTAACCAATATGTTCCCGCAATTTAAAAAAATACAGTTGGACATATTGGATCATGCACTGTACCCACAATGCTTTGCAAATTGCGGTAACTAACTGTACAGATATTTAAAGTTGATCTAAGAAGCTGAGGCTCCTTCATTGACAGTGTAACGTTCAACCGGCTGAGCACAGAAGTCGAGGTCAAATCAATAAACACTCGACTTCACGATCTTCCCTGAAATGATTGGAAGTGATCGAGAAGTCCGACAGGAAAATACAGAAAAATCTTTGCTCTCAAATATTTGAATCATTCTCGTCCGTTTGAACATCTGATAGTTTTTTGACAACAGCCAATTATGATGTTTATCTAGATTAATGAATCTGAAGCAGTTCTCCTTGTTGTGCAGTTTCTGTTCTTTCTCATTGTCGTTGTCTTACATCGAACTTACATATATGATATACGTGTAATTATTAGGTATTAAATGCAACAAATCGGCTTTTGTAGAAGTTTAATGCTGCAATTGAAAGAATGTGAATTATTATAGGTTGTTCTCGACTCAGTACCTAATATCAAAGCCTTTTTAGCACTGTCCAATGTTAGGGACTGAAATCTTCCACTGAATCTCCTCAGATTCATATTCATGTGTTTTTTCTCTTTGTTTAAACGGTTTTGAATTTTACAGTTTTGCCAATTTAATTAAAAGGAAAGTGTTTGTACAGCTCTCGTGTTAAAGTAGCATTTAACATTTGAGACATTCGACTTCACATGTTGATTAAAAAAGGTGATTTAAAAAATGTGTGTTTACTTAAAACTTGACTTTCCTCCAAAGAGAAATCGTGTGTAATTTCACTTTCTTGCCCAACAAGAGAATGATTTTGACTTTATTCTCCACATTTCAAATATATTCTTGAGATCCCATCTTTTCTCATTTTAAACACCACACAGATGTAAATCTTAGCTTTAGCATTAGCAGCCTGTAGCTATACCAGCAGCAGCAGCATCGGTCTTATACCAGGGGCAGTTTTTGAAGCTGTCCCCCTCTCTTCCTCTCCTATGTGTCGGCCGCTAAGCCCAGTGTCTCCTCTCCACATCAGTTCCCATGTGCTCTCCTGTATTAAGCAGCTGTGCCCTCTCCTTTGTCTCCCTGCAGCGATCGGCCGGACGCTGATCCCACGATACTTCAGCACGGTGTTCGAGGGAGGGGTCAGCGAGCTCCACTACATCCTCAAACACTCCAAGGAGTCCTTCCACAACTCCTGCATCACCCTGGACTGTGATCAGTGCACCATGGTCACCCAGCACGGGAAGCCAATGTTTACAAAGGTAACACCTGACCCCTCCGCGCTTCTCCCACCATGAATAATTGATCACAAGCTATGATAATGGGCCAGACGAGGTGTTTAAACTGGTGAAAGATCAAATCCATTCACAGCTGTTGATTCTCCCTGTTTCTGTCGTGGCTGGTGGCTCCACAGTCAGATATTAGAAGGTCTATGTGTTATCTCATACGTCTGTCCACTCTCTCTGAAGAAGTGGATCCTTTTGGGAATGACTGCATTGCTATTTAGTGAAATTTAAAGATTTACTCAACTCTAAATCAACTTTAGGTACATGTGCATGTTATTTAATTCCTGTCCCTTTCTCTTGTGTTAATTTTCAACCCTTTTCTTAGAGGAAATTTAGTTATTTTGTTCTCTAGACTCTAGAAAACAATCATTTTCGTATTTTTATTTAATTCTCAGTTTGAATGCATTACATGAATTTATGTTCAAGCTGAAATCTCGTAATCAGGTGCTTTACAAGGCCGTAAAGAATTTAACGCTTAGCTCCTTAACTGCAAAACCCAGAGGCCTATCTCCTGTTGAAGGTGTCGACCGGCTCTTAAAGTCGACACCTGGTTCTGAAGGACAGGGACATGAGTAAGATCTTGGGGATAGCAACGGGTTTGGTTTTGCCGTACAAGTGATGCACAGGCAGGAGCAGGAGAAAGCAGAGGAAACACAAATTGCTCAGGTGAGATAATCCCGAACCTGACACCGAGGTCTCCTGAACGCGCCAAAGCTGAGCTCATCTGCTTTTGACTTTGGGGAGCGAATCCCCCAGCGAGCGGGAGTGAATATCTGCTCCACTACAGACTGATCCAGATGGCTAGCTGACTCTTAGTGTTCTTCTGCTGACTCTCTAAATGAATCTGAGGCCAGATACCTTGTCAGCGGTGAGCAGCCGAGCTAAAGGGATTTTCCATGTCCCCTGTACCATGAACCCTGAGCTACAGCACCGGACCGGATTGTTCTGACATTAAACAGCCAAACGCTGCCTTGTTTTCAGGACTTGACAGTAGGCTCTCACTTGTGTGTCTGTGTGTGTGTGTGTGTGTGGTGTGCAGAGTCTGAAATTAACTTTGTGGCTGACCTGCCCGGGGCTGCGAGACTAAAAAGGAATCAAAAAAACATAATTGAGAAAAAAAGAAAAAAATTTAGCGAGTCATTTTGTCTGTTATTAAGATCTGAAATCTGATTCTGTGAAAAGAAATGATCAAAATGTGCCACTGGGTTGAGATCGCAAATGACCCTAATTCATGAATTTCCTGGTTTCCGTGTCACTTCGGGGCCGAGCTTTGTCTTTTTCCTTTTCTTGCTTAGACGTGAAAATTCCTTGTGAAATAGAAAAACAGCACCAGCGACAGATTTACTGCAGATTTTGTTTTGTCTCGAGTCCTTTGTAAAAAAAAAAAAAGAATCTGAGTCAGAAATGAGTTGACACAGATGTTTTCAGTGTTAAGTGGTTCACAGGAAAACAATAGAGAAGGGTTTCTGTTTTTTTAAAGGTACTTTTATGTCAGTGTGATAGCCTAAGGTTTGAATAAAATCTAATAAACTCGATGTTGATATAGTCACAGTTAAAGTTTTAATAAATGATGTCGTCTCGTCATCATCTCGTCTTAGTCATCGGGAGAAAAAAAGTTATATTCTGCTCTGACGTCGAGATGAGTCATCAGAAGTTTCACAGGAGGAGAAAATATGATTAAAACAAAACCCATTGCAAGGATTCTCAGATACACAGTAAATCTAGTTATATGTCAATATAAACATATTTGGTCGTTGAAGTATTAACATGTATAAGAGGTAATATTATTAATCGTGATATGTACTAGTTTAAAGTTGATTTCTATAAATAAAAACATTTACATTACTATATAAACAAGTAAATGTGCCACTCTACCTGTTCTGAACTCTGACCTCCGCATATTAAACAAACAGCTGTTATTCATCACATTTCAATATGAGTTCCTGAAGAGCCCCTTGCGCTCGTTCACACGTGAGACGTCTTGTAGTAGCAGGACCTTTATTTAGAGGAGGCTCGGTGTCAGTTCACGTGAGGCAGGTGTGTTTACATGCTGCTGCATATTTACACGCATGAGCGCCGACACGTGGGGATCCTGAGGTCACGTCACTGTCGCTGCGGATTCTCGGAGGTGGTTTTGAATCCATGCAGGGGGGGGGGGCTGGAGGTTGGTTGGGGGAGGAGCACGTGTGTTTTTGTGTGTCGGTAAATTGGTAAAGGTGGAGCAAGGAAGGGGTGAGGTAGGGTGGTGGGGGGGGGGCTCTTTGTGTTATCATGTTAGTAAATGAAAAACGTGAAACATCCACAATAACGCACACAGGACATTTTCTTTTAATGCGGTTGCGTTTTGTAAACAAGGCTCCACCTTTAAAAAGAAAAGAACATTATATAAATAACGAGTGTCAGATATTAACCGAACAGCAGCAGCAACACAAACAGTCGAGGGCCCGGTCAACAACACACACACACACACACACACACACACAAAAAAGAAGCTAAATTTGATGCTGCCAGCGCTGCTCTCTTTTCATCTTCACCTAAATTGGATGAGAAGAATTAATTCATTAGAAAAAGAAAGACGGGAAAAAAAAAGAAAAAGAAAAGGAGAAGAATTCCAATAACTGAGCGTGTTCTCCCCGAGCTCGGAGCAGCCGGGAGCCTGCAGCTCTGGAGGCCCGAATCTCAATCAGCTCCGCCTCGCCTCGCTCTCCTCCACCCGCACCCCCCAACCCCCTCTCTCATTCCCCTGCCCGACTCGCTCATTCTCCCCTCGCTCTCTACTCCACCGCTCTCTCTCATCCTCCCCTCTTCTTCTTCTTCTCTGCACCCCCCCCCCCCCGCTCCCTGCACCCACCCACCCACGCACACACTCGCATCCTTCATCCCTAGAGAAATCATCCCCAGCTCCCAACTCGCTCTCTTGCTCTCCCCCCTCACTCCTGCTCTCTCTCTCTTTCTCTGCCTGTCTCTTTCTTTGCTTGTCTCGCACCCCCCCCCCCCCTCTCTCTCTCTCTCTCTCTCTCTCTCTTTCTCTCTCTCTCTCTCTCGCTCTCTCTCTCTCTCTCTCTCTCCTACCCTCTCTCTCTCTTTTACAAAAACTCTAATTCACATTTGCTTTACAGGCACGAGCACATTTAACAAATTATTCTACTTGATTACAACTTGGGTCTTGTGTTTGTTTTTTTTTGCTAAAGCAGTTTTAACCATTGTTGTGCGTCAGAAATAACGACACTGAAGTCACCGAGTTAGTCCGTCTGATCTGAGACGCTGAGAAAAGACGGATGAGAAAACTGTGATGATTTATTTGACATCAAATTTATAAATAACAGGATTAAAGGTTAAAACAATACAGATGATGAAAATAGAGCAAATGGCCTATATGCTTTGTCTAGGTCACAGCTATAATACATGTTTATATAAACAACCTGCAGCATATTATCATGTATAATCATAATAAGGATGTTAAACCTACACATCCATGTTTCCAGCTGTTAAAACATTACATGACAATATCCCCTAACAATCGTCATTTCCACTGTTCCCACCATCTTTTTGCTCTGACACGATTTCCCTGTGTAATGAAGGGTAATAATAGAATTTGCAGGTGTTCTCAGTTTTTAGTTTATTTCATCCATTGATGAATGTGACCTGAACGGATCAGGACATGCAGATGAATCTGTCCTGAAGTCACCTCAGGGTGCTGCAGATCTACCTGAGCTGCACTGTGGGTCTGATCCCACTGAACCTCATCAAACTGGTAATACTGGGTTTCCTGATCCCAGTGATAAACCTGGTGCCTTCAATGTTTATCATGACTGAGAGAATGATCTTCACCTCAGGTCTGATACCATTCAATTTCTGTCAGTGCAATCCAATGGAGCATCAATCCATTTCCCTGTACATATATTCACACTGAGCATTTTCTATTTACACTGTATATATTACTTTGTGTTCCATTTGTATTTTTCTATATTTTTATTCTCTTACACATATAAGTATTGCATATTACTGCACATATCCCTGTTAGACTAATAATGGATTTTCTTATTTTATCTAATCTTAGAAAACAATGGACCAAATTGCAAAAATAGGATAAATCATAGTTCTATGTGAATTTTGTCATGTGGGACATCATCATTTTGTGGAGCATCTTGTTAGTTTTATACTTTATACTTATACTTTTTACTAATTTACACTGTCATAAGAATCGGTAGTTAGAAAAGATCGTGCAAGAAATTGTTTTTCCTGAAGAAAGAACCTCGCGGACTTGGAGGAAGTTGCCTCTGTTGTGGAAGAGGAGCTTTTTGGTCGTGGTTAACAAATTGATGTTACAATGACACAGTTGGAGAAAGTGAAAGAATATGAAATAAGTTGAAATATAATTGAACAGTGACAAAACCATTTATAGAATCTCCACACCGTTTCTTGTCTTCTGGCTCCAGCTCCACCTCATCGCTCGGGTGCTGCACGCTAACGAGTGGGTGGGGTTTATGGCGGGGGTGCTAAGAGTGGGAGGCGTTCTCCAGGTGTTTGGGAGACAACGTGTGAGCGTTGGCAGGTCGGCGAGGTGTTGACAAGGTGACACGGGGCGCCAATTTGACCGAGAGCCCGGCGCCTCCCGGCACTTCTGCTCGCTACCCAGCATGCCCTGCTTTCCCCTGACCGGTGTGTGTTGGCTCACAGGCCACGGCCCTCGTTACTGGTGCCCAGTCGGGGGCTGCCGCATGCTGGGAGGCGAGCGGGGAGCAAAAAGGCGAGGCAAGTTTGTGACACAGTGATCACAGCACAAGAGGATTTAATTCCCCGGGTGGATTTCTTTTCTTTTCCTTGAGACATTCACCAGTGGATGTGTTATCAGCGGTTCGGAGGGTTCTGGGATCTGCTCGGATTCCAGTTCCTCAAATCTCAGACACATTGGAAATGCAATTCTTATATTTCTATGATTATAGATATTAAATTATATCGATGTTAGCATTGCATTGAATTGCCTCTATTACTGAACACGTCAATCCTACTGCAAGGTGTGAAAGAATCCTATCTGTCTTAAGTGGTTTTATTACCAGTGGGACTTCTTGTGTTTATTTTGTGTTGTCTATGCCCTATTTGTCTTCACATAAGTGTTTGTATGGCGACAGATGTATCATGAGATGTGTGATTGCTCTATTTACTCATGCATTGATAACATGAGTCAGATTATTGACTGGATATCTACTCGTCTCAGGTGCTCCTCTAATTTAACCCCACTTGTTTGATTTGTGTGATTGCTTATGGCCGCCCGCGGTTATTGCTGCAGTGTCTGTTTAACGTGTAACCGGGGACTCTGAGGTCCCGGCTCGGTGCTGACAGCGTGTGGAGGCACCAGGCTCACAGGTGTGAGTCTCTTTATTTCCTGGCTCCGAAATACTTGAGGTAAATTATTAAATGAGTTTCTCGGCTGCGAGTTAATTGACAGTTTGACTGATGAGTGAGTTTCGGAGCATGAGACGTATATTAATGCTTGAGACAATAAAAAGAAATCTGTTAACGATTCATATAAACCGTATCAATAAGGACAGTAAGATACTAAGATACGTCTGTGGTCTTTAGTTTATTTTACTTTTTGTTTGACATATACACAATATTGATGTATATCTGCTGTAATAAGCCGATGTTTCAAGCCTGAGGTTCAATGTTTCAGTCGTCAACTGGACACATTTGCTGTAAACACCATATTTATTGCACCCTTCACTTATTTATGTTTGCAATAACCGTAAATAACAATTAATGCTGTGATCTAAATATGTCAGGCTCCTCTCTCTGTCCCTGCAGAGGGCGAGTTGAGTTACTGTGTCTATAAGACATGTCAGCACCTCCTCGCTATATAATTGAAGATATTTAGTCAACTTTGAACCTGTTTAAATGCACCGGAGGGCGGTCGTGAATGCTCATGATAATCGATCTAATGACCTTCGGCTCCCCGGCTGTTAATAGATTGTCATGTTAGAGTACAGTATTGAATAGTGTCTCAGCAGCGGGGCGATGTTATTCTTTCTTGCTCTTTTGAGCCGGAGATCCCCTGAACTCAGCCCCGACGGGTGGAAGATTTATGACCCCGCTCCCGAATCGATGAGGGACTCTCCGTGAGGGGCCGCACCGTTTAATGGACCACTTTTTAATTTGAGGGGTTAGTCCTCCTTTTAGTTTCCCCGGGGGAACACTATTTAGCTAAAGCAAAATATGGCCACAGCTATTCCAGTATTCCATTCGAACCAGTTGGAGGAATAAATGGCTTGGTGTGATGGAACGGACACTGGAAGCTGCCTCAGTCGCATCGGTGGTTAATATATCTCTGCAGCAGTTTGCCACAAAGACAAACTCCTGCACATTTGTTGCAATTAAAGAGATTCTTATTGCTGGTCGGATTCGGGCTGCGGGACAATTAATTCACCAGTTTCAGAGAGGCGGAGAGAACTAAGAGCTATAGCTGAGGCTAAGAGACACAGTCGGTACTATATGGAAAAACAGAATCAATAGAGCAGCGTGGTTTCACTGAAGTGCTCCAGCACCTGGAGAACATCAGGAAACGCTGGTTCACTGGTAAACACAAGTTATTTCACTGCTGCTGCTGGGTGAAACCGCAGAACCACTAAAAACACACATGTTGGAATTATGTGAAGGGTAATTTATTTCTTCATACATGCCAAAGTGTTTTGTCCTTTAATAGGTTTAAGTGGCTCAAGGGGGAAGAACCTCTAATGACCATGATTTCATTCCAAGGAGGAAAAGAAAAAGTAGAACATGGGCTGAAAACCAGGGGGTCCATGAAGATTATTTAACTCAACATATAGGGAATATATATAAAATGTTCCTGTAGGAATATGTAGCTTCATCATGTGGCTTAAATTGACTTTCTTTGGATTATAATCTACCTCTTTGCTTCTACAGTCTTTCAATAAACTCTGAATAATGTCGTTATTATCTTTTTTTTCTTACATAATCCAGTGGGTTTGAGATGGTTTATTTATCTTAAGAAGTGGAGTTTAAACACATAAAGGAGAATTTAATCCTTCTGTCCTGCTCATAAATCCAGAAATCTCCGTCAGTCTCCGTCTGTCCTTCAATTTTTCTCAACAACTGCTCATCTGCTAGTGTGACTGTGCATGTGTGTTTGGGATTAATAAATGTATCTTATCTTATCTCATCCAGTGAACGTCAAACTGGGCAGGGGTGTTACTGGGGACTTGAGAAAGTCTAGTTTCCACTGGGAAGTACTTTGTCGGACCCTAACCTCAAACCATTAATCCCATTTATCACCTGCGGCAGCGAGTTGAAGCTTTCACTCCTTTGAACGCATTTCAATGAAACTTGGTGGGATGAGTTACTAGTTTATCTAAAAAACTTAAAATCACCAAATGTTGAAATACAGATTCTGCACTGCACATCGTTGTGATTCAGATGTCGAGGTGTTACGAGTCTTTCCGTCACTTTCAGTCTGAACTCTGAGGTCAGCTGTCGGACAAACTGCTGCTGGAATTAGAGTAAATAAAAAAAAGATTTTCATTGTCCATTAAACACCAGGGATTATTTCTAAATATTGCTTTAGTCTAATCCACACTTATCAAGCTGAGACAAGCCGAACGTCCGAGCAGGCAACAGATCCCAGATGTGTTGGGATGTAAAACCACTGGATCAGCTCGGAGCTCAGTCACAGTGGAGAGAGGTGTGGACTTTTGTCTACTGGCAGAAAAAGTCAAATTACAATGTACATGTATTGACCTGAAGAATTATTTGATATATGGGAAGGAAAATATATTAAGAAGTTAAAAATAATATAAACATTGCAATATTTTATACTAAATAAGTGAAATGGGCAAATATTTCTGGGGAAGCTGTAGTGAAGCCGTGATGCATATAAGATATAGTTAGAATATAAGTATTAATTATATATAGAGAGGTGTTCTGTAGCTTATAGCCTCCAATGATGGGCGGCCAAAATTAGAGAGACACCTTCCACAATAATAAAACACAATTCAGCTTCACCACAAACTACAACATGGTTTTACATTTCAATCAACACTTCTATTAAAAGGCTGCAGAATAACAGAACATGATAAGATAAGATATTAAGTCCTTTATTAGACCCACAGTTTTACAGCAGTTAAAAAATAATGGTGAAATACACACTCACTAGAGGTATAAATAAGTACAAAATACTATGTACACACAAGGTACTACAAAGAATATAAATATCTACAATGTAAAGAAAATGTAACTTTCTCCTCTTTATAACTTTAAGCTCCCTAAGTTAAAACCAAATATAGACGTCCATGTAAAATAATGAAAGATGAACCAGTGTCTCTCAGAAGTTGCCGCTGTCTGTTTTAAGCCAATTTAACAATACCAGAAATAACTGGTGCCACCTTATTTCATGTGTTTTTTTTTTTTTTTACCGAGGAACCAAACTCTCCCTCCACACGTCCTCATTGTGAGCTCAGTTGAAAAACTCCGGAGACGCTCGGCTGCACAAAGACTGAGAACATTTTACATTTCCAGTCGAGGCAGCAGCTCCAGCCTCTATTTATTCTGCCTCTTTTTTTTTTTTTTTACTCAACGTGTTGGAGTTAACGGTGGAGCACGTGACCAGCAGGGGTGGGGGTGGGAGTGGGAAGGAGTCGGGGGGTGGAGTGGAGTGGGTGGGTTGTGGTTGTGGTTGGAGGGGGGTTGTGTGTGTGTGTGTGGGGGGGGGGGGGTTGCAGTATGGCCGCTAGCCTCTTTCTTGTTGATCCTCAGGAGACCATCTGCGCTGGGGGCATTGATTAGAGTCGGTCTGCTGGGATTACATCTTTGCCGTTGCCATGCCAACTAATCAGCTGATTTCCCCCCCCTCTCTCTCTCTCTCTCTCTCTCTCTCTGCCTGTCTCTCCATTTCTCTCTCTCTCTCTCTCTTTTCTCTCCTCTCGCTCCCTGGTTGTCACAGCAACGAAATACGGGAGAAGCGAAAGGGCCTCGGCGCCGAATTCAGCTAAAGGGGCGAAAAAATGTTTTCTCCTCTCTCTCTCTGTCTCCCTCTCTCTCTCTCTCTCCCTCTCTCTCCCTCTCTCTCTCTTCCTAATTGGCAACTCTCTCTGACCTGAAGTTCTTTTGTCTCTGGCGTAAACACACCCCTTCTCCAGATTACATTTATTTTCTCATTTTTAAAGAAATAGCGGGATGTGTTGAGAGGCCCAAGGACGGACGCTCTGAATGAGGGAAGCGAGCAGAGTAAATATCGGGCTCATAAAAGCTCACTCCCTGCAACAGAGTCCTCGAACAAATTCCAAGACGGACACAAAACGCTTCCAGGGTTTTTGTTTTTTATTGTTTTTTTGTATACTGTTTTATTAAAATCACGCCCTGGCCAATAAACGCTGATCCCCGGTCAGCTGACGGAGTGGCATTAAGAGCCAGTTATAAAGATCACTGGGAGGAAACGACGCTAACGACTTGTGTGTGTGATCTTTGTCCAGGTTTGCACGGAGGGCCGGATGATACTGGAGTTTGCCTTTGACGATCTGATGAGGATCAAGTCGTGGCACTTTACCATCCGGCAGTACCGGGAGCTCATCCCTCGCAGCATCCTGGCCATGCACGTGAGTGTGACATCACCAACACGCGACAAAACAAACACCCGGGTTCGGCCAGGACACGTCCTCTTTTTCTTTTTTCTCCACCTGTAGTTATTCATGAGGATATGAGGTTTTAAACGCCAACAAAGCAGTTTGGAGGGATTTTTGCAAACCAATTTATTTGCAGACATCAAAGGGCACCGAGGATAAAAAACAGGGCCCTTGTCTGAAAAAGGAGAGAGAGAGAGAGAGAGGGAGGGGAAAAAAAACAAGGTCGAATGAATAATCTGCTTAATTCCACTAAGTGTAACACACATTTAGTCGGTGGAGCTGTGGAGTGCAGCCGGGGCAGAAGGGGTTTCTGCTGTCTAATGATTCTGAACTGAGACGGCACCATATAGCTGTTTGGAAGAAAAACACATTAATGAAAGAATTAAAGACGCAACATATACTCACACTGGCCCCCCCCCCCTGCAGACACACACCTCTACAGGTAAATCTACTTAAATGTCCCCTCCACACACAGGTCTGATGTTAATGTGATGAGACATTAAATGTACGTATAGTTCAACAGATTACGATCAGGTTAACACATTCAAGTATCATGTCTTTTTATGCTTAAAGATATAATATGTAAGAATTCTGTGTTAAAATGTCTAAAATGATTTGACAGCTTCATGACACCATCAAACTACAGGTCTTTTGTTTTTGTTTGGATTGAGAGACACACGTTACACATTGTACATTTAAAAAAATAGGAAATTAAAACAACTTATTGCTGTTGGGAGATTGTCCACATGTCAGAAAACTCTGTATATTGTTCATGGTGTTACTTTCTTACTGCTTACTGTGCCCGTAAACAAAAATCTTCCACAAGTAAAGTAGTTAAAACCAACACTCTGCTCCTATTTTATCTAAAAAGCTCAGAAAATAAACACATTTAGATTCAACAAGATTTGCAACTTAACATCTTGTAGATCTCGACCTGTGCACTGGACTCCGATGGACTAATAAATGATGAAATTCATGAGAACATGTATTAGGAGATTAACTAACCAGAGAAGCATCTATTCCTCACTCACACGATGGCCGTTAATTAAAGCTTCAAATATTACAGAAGTCCTTCATCACATGTGCTGAAAACAGCCATAAGGAATCTATATATAATAAAGTTAAATGGTTTCTTTTAACAGAGAAGTCAAAAGGTTTTGGTAAGAATACAAAAATAGCGATGGTAGAATATGCTCTAGTCTAAGATGTGTGAGCGGCTGCTCTGCTCCATCGCCATGTTTTTCCTTTTTTGGCCAAGTCTTCATATGAATTTCACTCACCAATAAATTGGCCCCTGTGGGTATTCACACTAATTCCTAGAGAGTGGGATATTGGGGGGGGGGGGGGGGGGGGGGGGGGGGGTATCGTGGGTCCTGGCCAGATCTTCAGTGATCTCTGTGTGTGTGTGAGTTCACTCTTTTGATCGCTGCCTGGACTAATGAAAGCAGAGACACACTCGGGAGCCAGAGTAGGGAAGTAGAAAAAAATGCAGATATCAGAACACACCTTCTGATTCTGGCTGAACTACGGCTCTTTCTCTATATCTAACATAATTATTTTGGTTTTGAAGAGTTTATAAAGAAGGGACCTGTAGATTTTATTTACCAGCACTGACCCATGACACTACTTCCATGGTTTGGACTGGACAAAAACATCAAAATTAATTAACTGAATAAAAGTACAGGACTTTAAATGTGTAAGTTTCATATTCAACAACAACATGAAATCTGAAAATCTGTTGGACCTACTAGAATCCTAATGGCAAGAAGAATGTAGTAGGTTCCTGTATTCAGGATGTACAAGCAGTTTGCAGCATTTAAAGGTTTATTCCATAATAAATGTTATTTTAATAGACAATATTTATCAGTAAGTAAAGATTCTCCTATTGTTACATATTTCCTTTTACAATATCTGTTACACTCTGTCTTGTCCACAGTAGATGATGATCAATACACAGCTAAACCGCACATTACTGCCTTATTAACCATTTACATATTGTATGTATGTTTTCTATAAAGGCTAAATATGGGAACCGTTTGCTTTATACTCAAGTCAGTGCTGTGAGCTAGATGTCTGCAGTTCTTGTAATGGCCACTAGAGGCTGACTTTATAAATGTATCTGTATTGAAGTCTTTACTTATATTAAGTTATAATCAAATTAATTTCTTCGATAAAACAATCTGGTCTGAGTCGTTTTCAGTCGTCACAAAGTGTTGTGATGATTTTCCACTAAGCAGAAATATGTTTGAGGGCGTGACTGCTTTGATTGACAGGTGTCTCAGGTGTTATTACTCCATGAAGTTTGAAAGTGGTGAAAGTTAAACTTTAATACGTCCCTTCAGAAAACTCCTGATAACTTTGTTTACAGGTACTCCAAGTTAAAGTCCAACCAAAAGTACTACTGGCAAAATGTTATTAAATTATTAAAAATGCTCTCAATATTGAGAATAGCCTCCAGAGTCACTGCTGTGAACAGCATTTTAAAGTTGTAGGATCTTTTTTCACTGTACTTTTCCATCAAATGGGTTTTTATTTTTTATCAACTAATATGCAAATTAGCTAGTACTGTAAAGTAAGTAAAAAAGTTGAAGAACCTATTTCCCTCTGTAACGAGGAGTAGGAGTACAAAGTAGATTTGAAAAAAAATATAAGAAATGCACAAACACAAACACCCTGCAGGAGCTGCACATCATTTCAAGTGACACTACGTCTCCCTCCCTAACATCTGCTTCACCCCCTCCCCTCCTCCCTTCCACCCACACACACACACACAGACACACAAATACAAATCCCCTGTACAAACACGGCGTGTCGAGCAGTTGTGTGCAACTCAAACCCTGATGTAGATATACATTAACATTTATGGCAGCAAAACACAAAACAAACAAATAATGCATCACGGTACCGATGTAGCAGCTGTTACAGTAAACACAGTGATATTAGCTTAACAGACGCATATACACTGTGATACATCATATTAGTGTTTATATAATGAATCCATAGGGGGGTAAGAAATAATAATCTCTTTACTTTAGGTAGTTTAACTTGTAAAGTCTCATCTCATCACAGAAAGTAAAGTATAACCCTGATTGAATAAGTTGTATTTAAAGTTCTTCTTGACTCCTCTTACATTAGGCCGTTGTGCATCTTGAATTTCTCCGAGTGTGTTTCCCTGCAGCTCTCACTCTGTTGTTTGTCTCCCTCCGGCCCCTTGAACCGAGCGTCTCTGTTGTCCCCGCGCCATATGTGCCAGTGTTTACTCGCACACACTCTACAAATTGTTGACACGTCTCTTGCACCGGCGCTGCCAAGACAAATTTCTGTACAGTGCGTTTAGCCTAATTCCACTTGATGAGCAAAGTGACTCAGATTCCGATCGGCCCGGGCTGCCAATACCGCTCGCTGGCCCGAGTCCTCCCGTCACTCACGTGGCGCCTGCTGACGCCACAGAAGGGCTCCCTCGCTCTTCGCTCTTGACTCCCCACCACACAGAGATGCCAGTGGAGATAGAATTATGCATTTTTCATGAGGCGCTGAATGCCAGCGAGCTCCGGCTCCGGCTCGGTCTGGGCTGTGCTTTGCTCCGTCAACACCTACAGATTTTTCTTCTTCAATTTGACTGCGTATTCCTGGAGCGCCAAAACAAGCTCAGTGAATAATTATGTGTCTTCATGGGATTTTTGTTTTCTTTTTTCAATCAGATGTCTTCCTGTAATTGGTGCCTTTGCTTTTTCTCCCCACTGCCTAGTTCTAATTTAACATTTGTTCTTCACTCCTACACCTTCTCTACCAACACATGGTTTCAATGCATCTTATATTTCACGATTTATTAATTGTCTCCAGTGCTTTTTTTTAACGAATTTGACGTGTGAATAATGCAGCTCATATATATTAATGATTTCCATACATTAAGCATCAAACTAAAGGGCGGATCACATGGGGAGATTTTTGTATTTGCTGGTTTTTCCACAAACTGAACGTGATTCAATTATATTTCCCCCCGTTCACCGACATCATCGAATTCGGTCGAGATAAGAAAATTGTAAACGTGCTGAATTTTAAATGGGATGACAAACTAATATTGATTAATTAGCCCACAGTTGGACGACAGCGTGAAATGAAGGCCAGAAAATACTTCCATTCAGAATAATAGAAACTGCAATAACCGTTAAACAGTTGCATTCGTGACTCGAGGGTGTGAATGTGTCGATTGTGCATATCCGATGGAATTACCCAATTAGCCTTAATTGCCTGTAGATAATTCCTTTAGTCGTAGTCTAGTTGAATGCAAACATAACAATATATAGACGTGTTATGACTCACTTGTGTTTGTATGTGTTGTGTACATGTGTAATACTTTTATTTTATTTTTCATTTCTCTGCTGCTGACTTTACAGGCACAAGACCCTCAGGTGCTGGAACAACTGTCCAAAAACATCACTCGCATGGGTTTGACCAACTTCACCCTCAACTACCTCAGGGTAAAGACTCTGTGTGTGTGTGTGTGTGTGTGTGTGTGTGTGTGTGTGTGTGTGTGTGTGCGTGTGTGTGTGTGTGTGTGCGTGCGATGTCTATGACTGTCATTCTGCCTTTGTTTTGTTCTCGTCTCCTCACACTTACACACACGGAGCAACAATTCCTGTCCATTTTTAAAACCTATTGATTCATGTCACTGATGTTTTCAAACTAAATCTCTGATTCTAAAGCGTCTGGATTTCATGAAGCTGTGTTAAGAGTGAAGAATATTACATTTCTTTGTCTTGGCTAATATGGTTCTTAAAGCCAATCGGTAATTCTTTTGTCAAAGTTTTTTAAATAACCAGGTATTTTTCAGTGTTTGAATATTCAAATTCCGTTTTCCCCTCCTCCTCTCTCCTTCTCTCTCTTCAGTGAGTCTGAGGTCGTATCCTGACTGTGAATGTGACTCTTTGTCTCTGTCGTACAGGAGCTGAGAGCTTATGGGCAGAATGCGTTTTTATATCACTGTTGGCTGTTTGAAAACTTGAGTGTATAATTTCAAAAAGTGCACGGCATCAAAAACAAACAAATAAGCACTTATTTATTTTTTCTCTGCTCCTCTGCATATACATGTTTTTCTACCTGACCGCAGCAATATGATTTACGGAAATGGGAAGTATAAGCCGGCTGAATACATTAGTGATTATTTCACAGGCTTTTATTTGTGTGTGCGTGTGTGTGTGAGTGTGTGTGTGTGTGTGTTTTCCGACGCCACAGTTGACTGACAGCTACGCTTTCCAAATGGGAGAACAAGAGCGAGCGCGAGAGAGACGGGGAGAGAGAAGAATTAATTGGATACAGAAAATTAGCATAACATTAATGAACGCTCCCTGTTGAGACTCATAATTGTGAAATGGCGCGCGAGTCGGGGAACGGCACCTCCGCTGCTTATAATAACTGAGCGAAGAAAGACACACAGAGAGAGAGAGGGAGAGAGGGAGAGAGGGAGAGAGGGGGAGAGGGAGAGAGGGATAGAGGGAGAGAGAGAGAGAGAGGGAGAGAGGGAGCAGGCTTTTTTTTGTTTTCTTCCAACAATGATTTTTCTATATGCAGAAAGCCACTGAAAAAACACCGACACGAGAACAGGAAGACACGTAATTCATGTATCTGTAATTACACAGTGAAGATTTAGTGTTTGTCCTCTATTCTAGGGATTCAGATGGTCAGTACTAATAAAACAACGACACGGGGATCAAGCCTTGTTTGTTTTCTGTTCACTGACAACATGCGTTTTTTTAAAAGAGGTTAAGTTGTTTGTGTCTTTATAGAAAATTACTCGCTCGGGACTCAGTGGCCCCTGAACCAGAGATATTCCATAGGAGTTACCGTGTGTTTGGTAAAATTGGTAAATTGGTCGATTTTCCCAGAGAACAAATCCGGTTTAATTTTGACTTGTACAGAAATTTTTTCTCTTAATGACGATTTAACCTCGTTTCTGTTTTTTTCATTTCTCACCTTCAACTAGAATCTACATTTGAAACAAGACTTTGCCAGAAAAGACACAGAATTTAAAGATTTTATGATTTTTTGATCGAATTTGATTTAACGACTAACACTTCAATTAACAAGTCAAATTCTTTAAGAATCATTTAAGCAGTCTTTTGAAACTCTTCACAAGAAAGTCTGAAATTATATATTTTGATTCTAAGCAGAATGTAGATTTTCTTATTTCTGAGCCCAGAGATCCCAGTTCCCCTCAGTGGGAGCTGCTGGTGGTTAGTCGCTGTTATTCAACATGTCAAACATGTTGCAAATGATACTTCCCCCGACTGTTATCATGGCTGTCAAGGTAAAACACACCCTTTCCTCACATTAAACTGGCAGCGACGTGTCTCTGGAAAAGGCCTTTCCCAGTGTTTATCAGTCCTTCCAAAGGAGACTGACAGTTTCCTGGCTGTGGGGTTACAACCGACCTTTCTCACACACACACACACAACCACAACACACACACGCACACACAAACACTTTCGTTTTTTTTTCATTTGGAGTATTTAAGCCTTTCCATGTATCGGAGCTGCCGGCTTCCTACTATTCAGCCTGAAAATAGCCCTTGTTTTCAGGCTGAGAGCCAGAGCTTGTTGGCTGCGCTGTGGAGGGATATTACTGTGTCAGGAGGGAACTATCAGAGGAGAACACGGGATTAGTCTGTTGCAGGGATGTTCACTTTACCTCGAGCTGCGTGGCATCAAAACACAGCCGTCCTAACGGGAGGAGCAGACATTGTGTTTGTGTGTAGGGTAATTTGACGTAAGCAGGCCGGCCCACGCTTGTTAGCAGGACTGGTTTAAAAAGCCCCTGACGGCACGCCGGGGCGTTTTGAACATGGGATTCCAGGTGTAGTGAGGTGATGAGCGTGCTGATTAGACCTGACATCAGTAATGTGGAGGTGGCGGTGTGATGCTGAAGGTCGGACGGGATCATTTGAGCATGCAGAGAATGATTAACAGTGTCCTCTCTCGCAGTAATGACTATCAAAGTGCCCTTGGGCAAGTTACAGCTTTGACCTCGCAGTTACACTCACTTTGGGAAACAGTAACAGTAACTTTCAACGACTGCTCTCCTGGTTACACACTCCCCAGAGACTCCCACCTGTCAATCATGATGTTTCTATATATCGTCGAACTCTGGATTCAGATCAGATTCTGGATTTGTTTCTTTAAAATTAAGTTTTTTGACACTATCACCGATTCCCTAGGGAATAATTCATAAATCTAAAATAAATAAGGTGTACATAGGGGACTGATCTCTATAAGTTTGTGCAATTTGGTGCAGCTTGATTGAATTAAAGGTAAACTGTTTATTATATTATATCATCATTATATTTGTTCATTTGGAAGTAGTTGAATCTGACTGAAAGACAGAATCCCCCATGTGTGATATTGATATTAAATCACCAGGAGGCACATTCTTAACATTCTCAAATTTGTTCTGTGGATATTACTTATAGGTCGTTACCTCTGCTTGGGAAGTTCTGTATTTTTTTGTTGTTAAATTTTGGAGCAGATCCAGAATCACTTTCTTAAACGTGCAGAGATCGGGGGTGTTGGCCGAGTTATGAACTCTCCAGGTTCCTTTAGTTGTCGACATAGTTTCGTTACATAGGCTGGAAAAACCATGTATTGATCAGTGGTCGTCCAATCAGTGTCCTCTGACTGCATCGACCTGGATGATTCCTGCTGTTGAAGAAGTCGGGCTGACCCGCTCCTAACGTGATCCAGATGTTATCTGGATAAGCTGAGCCTGACGTATTAGAGATGACAGGCTGACCCCGGGTTCCTCTCGCCGCAGATCACCACAGATTTACAGTTTCTCTCCTGACTGAATATTGTACTTAAGGTCTTTTAGGTGGAGAATATTGTTGGAGCGCCGTGTGGGAATGAGGGAGCGCGCTCTGTGTGTTCGCTGTGTTTAAGGAGAGAGAAGCCAGACAAATGTGTGTGTGTGTGTGTGTGTGTCAGTGTGTGTGTCTGCACTGAGTGTGTGTCTCTCACATTTTTACTGTGAGTTGTAAACAGCTCAACAAAGACAGCTCATATTAAAAGGTATCGTCCTTCCCATCTTTCTCCTTCTATCTGTCTCCTTGTCCTTCTTTCCGAAGCACTTGACAATAAAACTGTTTTTTAAAGCTTCTTTATTAATAGTGGCTATAAAAAAAAGATTTACTACAAAGCTGATCACTCAAAGTCAGTGTGCTGTGATTAATTAAGCATCAAACTCTTTACGGCCCATGTTTCTTTTCTCTCATCAGATGTTCAGAGGAATCCGGCTTTACACTGACATGTGTGTGGTTTGTCCTGTTGTGTCCGCAGTTGTGTGTCATCCTGGAGCCCATGCAGGAGCTCATGTCACGGCACAAGACCTACAACCTCAGCCCCCGGGACTGTCTCAAGACCTGCTTATTCCAAAAATGGCAGAGAATGGTCGCCCCACCAGGTAAATACCTCAAATCGTTACTGTCTAATGAAAGAACAGGTTCACGTGGATCAGCTTCGCATTAGCGATCGCAGGACCGGGCCACATTATCGAGATCCCCCGATACACTCAATCCTGGGTCAGTCTCAGCTGTCAATCATGATTTTTCACATCTTTTTTTATAGCATCAAAAAACAGAATTAAAACCAAACCTATTTGGAACATGAACACAATAATCAATCACTGTGATAAGAACTACACAATATGACAGACATCATATTTGAGAAAAATTTATTTGACCTCTTAGTTTGGTCCGTGTCCAACGCAGTGCCATGGAGGAGGCAGGGTTTATGACCTATACCGCAGGCGGCCACCAGATGGCAGTCAAGATACTCTGGCTTCACTTTTCATGTACAGTCTATGATATAAACAGAAATATTAAAATTTTCTAAAATGCTGTGAATTCAGTATTTAGTGTAAATCATTTCCTCGACCATGATTGATTTAAAAAAACTGTATTTATTTCTCAGACTGTTTTTATTGCTGTTTCCAAATTAGCCATTATATGATTTAACCCCTGGAATGTGTTTTGTTCGTCAGGCCTGTGAAATAAATCTGAATTCCGGGGTCTCCTCTCGAATCTCGCCGATCTGAACGGGCCTCTCAGTTTTTTTCTATGATTGATGTTTTTAAGGGCGGTTTCTGAAAAGTACCAGGTTTAAATTGGCTGTGAGGTTTCAGGCCGGGAGAGAAAAGAGTAGGCTGAGGTGTTTTTTCTTTTTTGGTGGACACATTGGAGTGGCTGCAAATTACTGCAATGCTTAGCGAGCCGTGACGAGATGTCTTTAAAAACCAACACCAGTCAAAAAGCCTTTGACTCAGACCTGTGTAACTTTTAATTAAGAGTGCCGGGTGTAATCAAACCAGTAGATCCAGCTCCCCGGCCAGTGGCTCCCCAGTGTCACTGACGTCCTTCAAAGAAAAGGAAAATCATGGAAAGCATTTTATGAATATAAAGTCAAAAGGAAGAAAAAAAACTTCTCCTGTACTGAAGGTTAATTGTTCAAATGGAAAGAGAAAACATTAAATGGCTGATGCAGGTTTATATCATGCACAGCTTTCAGTGTTATTCTTGTATCTTCAGTGCTTGTTACACTCTGTATATACACTGTATATTAGTATTTTTACTTTACATTAAATATCTCTCAGGTTCCCTTAAACCAGATCTCCTCAGTTTGTTCGATGGTTTTAAGACGAGTGTTTTTTCAGGGTCGTCTCATGTCATCCGTCTTTATTTTGACTTTTGCAGTTTAGCTGGAATTGCAGTTTTCTTAATCGCGAGCTTGTTATTCCCCTTTTTCCTGCAATTCTTCTCCAGCCTGGAAGCTGGTTGGGATCTGGCCAGGAAGGAAGCCACAGGCGCATTTGTGCTCCGATAAGTCCTTTTGGTGGAAATGGAAGTGATTTTAGTGCGTCACCGGTTCAGCATTGAAGGAAACCGGTTGGATAACAGAAATGATTGTCTCTGACAATAGGCCCACTTTTATTTTTGCACACACGTCCGTCAAAGTCAGGAATCGAAAGAAGAAAGATGCTGATAAAAAAAAAAAATCCCCTTATTGTTTTGGCTCTGATTTATGGTTCCAGTTTTGTTTGTCTCACCAGTCGCTGGTTGTTCTAACTGAATATGAAAGCATCCCCCTCGGTGTGATTAGTAAGAAAAATGTATTTCATTTTCAGACATCTGTTTGAAGATCACAGCAGTGTTCTCTTGTCTCACTTGAGATTAAAAGGAATAATGCTTTCTAACAAATGTTGGCAGAATTCTCAAAAAATCATGTACTCATAAATTATGCACTACATAAAACTCCTTTATAAATACTAGAATCTCCAAGATCTCTATTAACCTGTGTCATCACTTTATAATCTTTTTTTTAATAAAAATGACTTCACTCGCGGTGTAATTGCACCTTTAGGAATTACATATAGCTCATAATTGGAAAAGCATAAGTTTCCCCTGGTGTTAAATTGCATCTGTATCCCACTGAATGCTCAATTATGTCTTTGCCTTTTTTCTCTGTTGTCATCCATGGGTCTCATTCTGTGTTCCATTGTTTTAAAATGATAATTTTTCTACAACTTGGATTGAATTGAACTGATTCTAGCTCCGGTTTCAGCTGGACACCCACAGAACTTCAAAACGGAAATATTCCCCACAAATCACAAAAAAGGTATTTTCCCTCTCACAGTGTTGATTGTGCACGATTATCATGGATGCCCGTTGGAAAGATATGACTAATGAATGAATGAATAACAACAAAAAAACATGTTGCATATGCTGGTGTAATGCATGCGAGGACAGATTCTCTCCAGCGCAGGCTACAACTAGAAAATGATTAAACCAATAACATGGTCATGCTCAGGAAATCCCAGCTATAGAAATGCAAGAAATGTGCAAGAATGGAGGCGGTGGTGAAAAAGGGGAAAAAGCACATTCAGTAACACAGACGTGCCTCCTGCCACAGCAGAGCAGTTTTAATCTGGCCCGTGCTATCGAGGAACGTGGCAATCGGTGCAGCACTGAAATCATTAACAAATTTGCATTACGTCGAGCGTCAGGGTCCATTGTTGAGCATTTATGCAAATGAGACCGGGGGTTATTTCTTACTAGTGCATGTCTGGGAAGATGCTAACGCTCCTGCGGTTTCACCTCTGCAAGAGAACAAAGCACGGATCGTTGTAGTTCTTTGTTTGTGCGTTTGCTTTCTCTTATGACTACTTCAAATAAGTTTGTCTGCATGTTTAATTAGGATGGTGCATGTCCAAGCCTCTACTGCATGACCTCACACACACAGCCCTACACCTTGTCCCTGTATGTATCAATACATTCTCTGTTTCTCTCTGCAGGTCGCGCCAAGGCTGAGCCGGCCCGACAGACGACCACGAAGAGGAGGAAACGGAAGAACTCGGCCAGCAGCGCCAACAGCAGCGTGGGCACCACCGCCAGCAAGAAGCGCAGCCCGGCCACCAACTTCAGCCTCTCCAGTCAGGTACCTGTAAGCATCAGCTCCACTCGGGTTTGCCTCCTCTTCTACTCTATATGTCCTCGCAACACGCCTGTTTGCCGGGTTACACAAAGGCAGGAGAAAATTCCTAATGGTGTTGCAGCTCTAAGGTTCGATTTATTTGCAGGAATGAGAGAGAGAGAGAGGGAAAGCAGCAGGAGGAAAGGGAAAGAGAGAAAGTCGAACCCGGTGCAGTGAGACAAAGAAACCCCGAGGGACGTGTATGACAACATGTCGCCCCACAAGACAAAGAGAGAAAACATCAAATATCATAAAAAGTGACACAACTGACATTAAAATCATCAAAGCGGGAAAAGTAGTACAAGAAGAGCTAAATTTATAAATAACAAGAGAAGAGGGTGAATTAAAAGTGCTCCTCTCGCTGCTTTGTGTCAAATCACTAATCGGTTGCTGCTCACTTCATTTTCTCCAGCAGTTTTTCTCGGAGTGAAACTCTCAGAATGTGATCGTGAGAAAGACCGAGCTGACCCCCCGCTGCTCGAGCAAGTTTATCAGATAAATAAATTAATAAAGGGTTTGAATCTCAGGTCCGAGTGGGAAAATGTGGGCGGGGGAGAGGAGTGACATGTTGCCCTCTCTCTACAGCCACCAAGCTTGAAACGCCCCTGAGCAAGGCACTGCACTCACAGCAGCCCACAGGGGATGGCAGCTTGTATTCAGCAGCTATAGAGCTGTATGGATGTTAAGGAGCATGCTGCTGCAGATATAAATACACAAATCAATTAAAAATAACTACATATACAATCTGAAAATGTCCTGTTGGGTTTTATTGAGATTTTTACTTCCCTAATGAATATCTATGATTTAACCAACCAATAATAAATACATTCAAATGCATGAAACCACATTTAAATTCAATTGATCTGGATTTTTATTTTGGATCCACACCAAATTTCTCAGACACCAAATATGCCTGATATTTTTCATCAAGACACATTTATATATTTCCTAAATGCTGCTCCTTGCACCCTCTTGTAAGTTTAAAGAATGAGAAATTAAGAAACCCTGGATCGGCTCCCTGATCCAGATGTGCACCAAAATTGAATTGGTTCTTATTCAGCCCATAATGCATCCTTCCACCAAGTTTCATGGAGATCTGTCCTGTAGGTTTTGCATAAACAGACATAACCTCCTCATGTCCATTAGATTCAATCAAGCTGCACCAAATTGCAAACACAATCTTATCAGTATCGTAAAAGCAGATTTCTTTCCTAAAGATCTTTGAAATATTCCCTTGGAAATTGGTGAAACTGAAGAATAAATGCCTCTCACAATGTTAAAGAAAAGAATAAAACATTCCTGGATTCGACCCTTTTGTCCAGATCAGCACTAAGGGGTTCTAGGTTTTATCTCATGGGCAAAACTCAAACTCAAATTTCATGAAAATCAGCTCAGTAGTTTTTGCCTCACCCTGCTGACAGACAGACCAACAGACACAACAAACCAATATCGATCAGTTATATTCTATCTAGTCATTTTCCCTCTGCTCAAGAAACTTAAAGACATCTGTCCTTAAAAGTCTCTGTGTCTTGTGTTTCTGAATATGAATGTGTGATTTTCCTCCATGACTCCATAACAGGCCACTTGACACAGTCTGAGGTTAAACAGCCTCTTAAACAGCCGAGTGTTGCACCACGTTTCCCCCCCGAGGATTCGTCCGCAGCTGCTGAGTTTATTCCAAACGCTGCCGTTCATTATACACATACTGTATTATATTTACACTACTGCATCCAATTGACTTATGTCTCCTGCGCCCACTCGCTGCACGTCGCTCCATCTGCGTTAGAAAGTGTGTTGAATCCAAACATGACGTTAAAGGGTCGCTGCTCGGCGTTAATGTGACTAATTCTGCTTAATGGGATATTTAAGGGTGCTAATGCTTTTCTACACTCACACTCCGGGTTGAGTAAAGCAAGCCTGTCTCCCAGAAATGAAGTGTGTGATTACGGTTTGAAGCACTTTGGGATCGGGGAAAAGGTGCGTGAGTGTGCGTGAGTGCGTGAATAATACAAAACACTTTATCCTTTAAGGTTTATGACGTTTGTGTGAAGTAAAACAAAAAACAACACAAGTACAGTAAATGAAACGTCAGTATATGTTTTGACTTAAGACGTCAAGTTCTTCGTGAGCCTAAACTTAACAATAGAAACCACATGTTGTCGTCTGATTTTCTAATATTTCTATGAGTTTTCCAGTCGTAGGCTATGGGGACACCATTAGGATCTGTCCCTTTATAATTGGATTGGACTTCTTCCTCTGGTACAGGTTGTTCTTCTCCACTTTTGCACTCTCACGGCTAGAAAACATAATTTACCTCACGTTTTCGAGCAGTATAAAGAACACACGCCTATGCAAACACACACACACACACACACACAAACACACACACACAAACACACATATATTGTCCTGTCCCTCTATATTCTGTCCCGCAGTTAACTGTCCTGTCATCTTTTGAGATTTGCTGCCCTCACTCTCTTCATGTATCTGCTTCTCTCCATCTAACACATAATGTAGATTCTACCACACACACACTCACACATACACACAAACACACAAACACACACACACTCACTCGCGGCATGTGCAATTGTGTTCTCTCTAGAAGGCAGTCTGGCTCTGATCCAGCTCTCATTATCACTGATATCTGTATATACCCTCCACCCCCGGCCCTCCTTCACATGCACAAAGTATACTCCATCAACGCTCCTCCCTCCCTCCACCCCCACCCACCCATCCACCCCAACATGCACACACACAGACAGACACACACACACATTCATGCTACTTGCATTCACACGCCTCTTAAAGACTGGCAGCCGTGTGGCTGCTAACATGCTGGTTACATATGTTGCATGCCTGCTGTCTTTGTCTGAGAAGTTGTTCGTTTGTGGCTCAGCACAAGCCTACGTGAGCCCAATGACAATAAGGAGTGGACCCTCACAAGGGGAAAGGGGTGGGGGGGGTGGTGGTAGGAGGATGGGGGGTGGGGGGGCTACCAGTGGCTGGAGGAGAGGAGGTGTGGGTGAGGGAGGCGCGGGGCGTTTATAAAATGATCAACAGTGACCTCCAGTGGCTCAGATTGAGTGTTTTAACGTGTGTTGATTCTCATTTGAATGTTGTGAGTTAACTGAGGTTGAAGAAGTACTCTGATTGTGTACTTGAGTGCAAGTAGCAATACCACAGTGTAAGAAGTAATCCATTACAAGTAAAAAGACTTGCATTGAATATTCTGTTTAGTTCTTTCTGTTCCTCAACTTTTTTGACAACTCTTCTTTTGCTCAAGTTCAAACTTTGGTGTATTTTGTCTGAGGAGCTCAACATTAAAACTTTTGTGTTCATGTAGTTCTTCTACAGCGATCACATGACACCGGTGTAAAATAGTTACACAACCCAAAGTTTCGGATTTTACTATTAATTGGCAAAGATATAAGTCCTATTCATGTTTAATATGTTTCTGTGAACTTTAGAACTGTGCCATGTTTCTAAGTGATTTCATTTCCAAGGTGACAGAATTTCTCTTTTAAGCGAGCACAGCTTGCATTTGAAGCTTTAATGTATTGAGTATCATAGACCTTAAAGAATATGGCTTATTCTTGATGAAAACAATAAAAAAGACTAAATCTGACAACTGAATAATTCACAAAGAAATATTGTGTAAGCCTCCAAAACTTAATATATATTATTAACGATCTCAATTTCCATCTAAAAACTATTAAAAAACACATCAGCGAACAAGCTGTTGTATGAGTTGATTCCTTCTTTACCAAACAAACACACTAGTGGATCGACACATTGTTGAATGTTGTCTTCTCAAAGGTTTTGATGTATGTTCACAAAAAAAAAACATGAGATTATTCCAAATCTTTTTTTGGGGGGCATTTTCCTCTTTTTTGTTTTTATTGGTGAAATTGAGTGACAAGAAACAAACAGATCAACAGAAAGAAGAATGACTTAGGAGACAGACGTACAAACAGACAGCAGGAGCATGAAGAAGATGTTAGCATGAAGTCAGAAAACAAAATAACACAACTAACTAGAAGAGGAATTAATTATTTATTTAAATAAGGAATAGATGAAGGGATGTTGAAAACGTTGATGTGCATCAGGCTAGTTGGCAAAAATATACTTTTTTATCACCTAAATTCTAATCCAGTCATTTTTGTCTGTGCTGCACAAGCTGCTCTGTCTCCTTTCCCGCCACATTGTGTTAATATTCCCACTTGTTGCCTCAGAGGCCCCCGAGGAGCAGATATGTCCTCCAGGCTAACGCTAATGACACAGCAGTGAATGGAGGCGTTCATCATCGCCGCGTTGGCCCATTCATAGCCGCGCCGCTTAGCTAGCGCAGAGGCTAACTCTTAACGAGATGAGTAGACGAGTAGACAGTGTTAATTAGCTGACAATTAGCGCACCCCGGTCCCGGGCTAACCGCCAGCTGTGATTGTCAGAGAGACGTTTTTTTTTTTTGTGGACTCAAAATTGGCCAGAGGTGGGTTGACAGGCCTCCTCACAGGAACAGATGGCGAATGCAAGGCTTGTTGGCAATCAGTACGTTTTTAGCTAATGACTTAATTAGCTATGCAAATTGACAAATCAGTGTGGATATTGTCATTTAGTTGAAAAGCTCACCTAAATTAATTAGCCTGATTAAGGCATAGTGGGGTGGAGAAGTGGTCGCTAGGGGGGCTTCGGGGACGGCTCGAATAAATAAACCGCTTCTCCCCATTGGTGGTCTTCTTCAAAGTGTGTGTGTTTGTGTGCTGCAGCGTGGGGGTGGGGGGGCGTGTGTGTTTGTGTGTGAAGTTGTCTTGTTTGTATGTTTACATCAACGCCTGCTGGATGTGATCATGCGTGTTTGTTCTGTGTGATTTTTGTGTACAGATCTTGGGTTTCGCGTGTGAGACTCAGCGTCTTGAGGCTTGTGATCGTTGTGTTGAGTCTTAATCCCTGTGTGCATTCGAGTGCTTTTGCCTGCGTTTGTGTGCAAGTGCGTGTTTGTGTGCTAAGGTGCGATTGTACAGTAAACTTATCTGGGTTTGTGTGCCTGCCTGTCAGTGCATGTTTGTGTGTGTGTGTCTATGTGTGTGTGTTGTAGAGGAGATGGTATAGGCGAGCGAGATCTCCCGAGCCAGGCAGCGTTGACACACATGACCAGTGAAGCATGCGCTCCATTTAACTGTACAGCTTCTTCCCGGGGCTGCGGTGGGTGGCGCCGGGGGCTCGCCAGCAGGGAGATGCTTAGTCAGTCACAGGAAGATGAGATTGATGTAAACACAGAAATCCGGCCATGATTCAGAGCCGATTGACAAATACTAGAATTCACAGATTACTCTCCGGTGTGTGTTTATCAACAGAATCGCTTTGTGAATGAAATGTGAAGGAATTTATCTCCACGAGCTTCTTGTCTTGTTTCTGCGTCTCGGAGGAATTGTCGGGGAATCCTTCATGCCACAGATATCAGTGGATAATGGATAAATCTCTCTCCTCTCCTTCCTTGACCCGCTGTGAGACGACCATCTCTGTGAAATATGTCTTACATGATGAGTATCGATTGGGGGTTGGGGGGGGGGGGGGGGGGGGGGGTACTGGGTGCCGGGGGAATCCACTGTATTCAGGAAGGTTTCATTTGCACACAGCGCTTCCAGAGGGGTCGACCCACCACACGGTCGGGTTCAACGGATTCACCTATAAATACACAAACACGCCGAGATGTGCACACACACACACACACACACACACACACACACACACTCCTAGTGTTGTTTCACCATGAGCAGGGGGTCCGTGTCGATGCAGGGAAATGTCCTGCCCCCCTCTTTGTGGGGGTTTTGGACCGTCCCTCATACAGCTGGGAAACGGAATGGTAAACACACATAGATCTGAGTCAGGAGGCGAGAATTGTTAAATATCTTTAGTATTACTTGTTATGTCTCTATTTTAAAAGCTGATTGATTAAATTCACGACACAAATGTAATGACAAATCTTCCTTTTTGTACTTGTTGCTAAATACGTAAAAAGTGTAGATATTTATAAATGGGTATACATTATACTTATAAAAGTCAAATCAGGTTTATTTACCACTTATAAAAGTCACTTTTACAATAAAGTAATACAAAAAGTTAATCAAGTAAATACAGTTTCCCACTCACGAATGGGCCATCACTGATTTCACTTGTGAGAAGCCCTTTGTTTTGTTGAGAATTCCATTAAAAACTCCACTGGACAAACTACAGATTTTAGGTAACTCAGCTTCTTTCCACTGCAAAGGTGATTCACACCATGTAAAAGCCAACATTCAAATATCACGAGAACGTAATTCATTAGTACAATGTGAGCTTTTAAGTAGCTCAACTACATTTGTAAAGAAAGGAAGCAGCTTTAAACGACATAATACGTTCTCCTGTTTTCCCTCTTGTTCAACTTGTTGTCGGCCTCTCTCTCTCTCTGCAGGACGTGATGGTGGTGGGCGAGCCGACCCTGATGGGCGGGGAGTTCGGGGACGAGGATGAGCGTCTGATCACCCGTCTGGAGAACACGCAGTACGATGCCACCAACGGCCTGGACGACGAGGACGACTTCAACGGCTCCCCGGCTCTCGGCAACAACGGCCCCTGGGGCAGCAAACCCCCCGCCTCCCAGGACAGCAAGCCCGAGAGCACGGCGCCGCAGCCCTCCCAGTAAAACCACAGAAGAAGAAAGCAACAGATGGACTTTTTAAACCTCCTCCCCCTTTCCCCTTTGGGCAGTGCTTCTACACGCCTCACAACGTTTTACAGAATCAAACCCCCAACCCTCCCCGCCCTGTCTGGGAACTCAAAAATCTGTCCATCCCGGATATTTTCTTCTTCTATGAATCACAGAAACATCTGTGAGCGCACGGAGAACTGGCAGCGTTTCACAGCAGAGTCCACAGACAATGAAATGCATACAGAGAAACTCAAAAATATCAAAAAATACATTTTGTTTCTCGAGAATGCAGTGGAAAATTCCAGATCAAATCCCCCCCCACCCTCCCGCTCCAAGCCTCTCGTCTAGTGGAATACCCCGGCTGTGATTGGTTGACCCGCAGGTCGCAAGTCATCACGCCGTCAATAGACAGTGAAAAGAAAAGAAGAGGAGTAAAGAACAACAAACAAAATGTCTCAACAATAAAAAAAAAAAAGAAGAAGACATAGAGAGCTCAACGTGAAGAAGGTGTTTTTTAACCAGAGCCGATGGAGGCGTCTCTCACCACGAGCCAAACACTGTCTGAGGCAAATGAGCTTTTTATCATTGAGAAATCCACGCGGCTGTTTGGTTTGTTTCGGCTGCTGCTGTTTATTTCCATTTCCAATTAAGAGGAAATAAAAAAAAGTTCTCACGTCCCGGGATTGTTTCGTCTCCACTCTGCTGCGGTCGTCACAGATTGTGATTTCATGCAAACCAGTTTGATTGTGTTCGTAGTCTATTGGTATTTTTTGCTTCTCTCAGAATCCTTTGCAATCACGTTGTAATTTTTGCCGATCAGTATGTGAACTTTGCCGACACGCGTTGATGCATTAATGTTGATTTTTTTTATTTTTGTCTCTCTCTCTCTCTCTCTCTCTCTCTCCCCCCCCCCCCCCCCCCCTCCTCCAAAATTGGACTTGGTTCCCTTTAACGACCAACTCCCAAACTGATACTAAAGCCTTTTTCCTGCATGATTTTATAGTATTTTTATTTTGTTTATATATATATGTACTTTCAAAAGAATGCATCAGTCTGATTTTCCTTTTTTTGGGTTCATCAGTTTGGGAACACTGTTACAATGGTTTGTAGCTCTGTAAATAGAAGTGGAGTCTCTCTCGTCCACTGTAAATCAGCCCCCTGAAACCAGTTTGGATATGGCAGCTGTTTTTGTTTTTGTACAGGAGGATTCAGATTTCTGTTGGGTGGTTTGGATGGACGCTGGTTTGCCTCTGTCCAAAAAAAAGAAGGAAAACTCTTAAATGTCCCCCCCCTCCCCCTCCCCCCCTGTTCCTCTTTAGCTAGTGCAGAACCAAAGCCACAAATTTACTAAACGACCACACAGTCACACATTCATGTTTTCTTGTTTATTCTGTGACATAAGTGAAGAATTTTACATTTTAAAAACAGCGCCCAGGTCAAGTCCCATCCACCCCACAGAACTGCCCCCCCCCCGTGTTTTGTGTCCACGATTTGTTCTTTAATCTTTGAATTGAATTGATACTATATCCCTGATCTCTTTTGTTGGACTTTTCTTTGAAAAATGGGCAAGAAGGGCAACAGCGGACGTCTTTATACAATTGGATCTTATGGGTATTTATTTGTGCATTTGTAAGGAAGCTAACACATTTCTAAATATGTTTGAGCCTAGTATTATTAGACACCATTTGTACATTATATAGCAGAGGTGTTCAGTGTCATATCTGATGTCTGGTATGTATGCTTTACCATTATGTGTGCCAATAAACCGTGCTTACAAAAGGAGCTACACGATTTGGCCACGTGCACCGAGTCTGCATGTGGTCGACTCTTTTTCTGTCTCTTCTTGATATTCCCTGTCATCGATTCACTGTGATTGTGTGAAGAGTCAATGGAAAGTTCGTTCTTAACCTTGGAAACACAGGTTCGACAGACAAAGGGTCTACTTAGAGGCTTTTCAGAGCTTTCAATCAAAACCCACCGACCTTCCTCCGCAGATGAAGTTGCCCTGTTGTCGTGAAAAACTGTCTTCTTCTTTTTTTTGTCTCGTCCAACCTGCGTGAAAAGTCCTTGAGGTGTTCAGGAAAATCTTCAATCTATATTTCCATGGCAACTGGATGTCTACAGCACGACTGAAAGCTCCAGAAAAAAAACGAAGAAGTGGACTCGTGGAAAGTGATGAGATGTTTTTCTGTCAGATGTCAGGGAGATGTCATGCTGGTTGGTTTCACAGTTTCATCCCCAGAATGACATCTATCTAGAAAACCACACGTCTGGACTAACGCTGTTTTCTCCTCTGGTTACTGTTTATGCAGGTGGAAGAAAACTATTGGAAATCACATCTTTATTATGTTAATAAGCGAAAAACGATTCTGCAAAAATCAAAGGTAGATTCTGACGTTGCTCAGAACAAAGACGCAAAACATATTTTTTCCCAAAGTTTGTGGTTCTTTACAACCAAAGAAGCCTCAAAATACCAGAATGCATTGCAGCCAGTTTTCAAACTGATCATGTAAAGTATTCAAATACTGACTTACTCCCTGTTTCCATTTATATGCACTCACATTCATCTTTGATTGAATAATGCTTCTTCCTCTCGACACCTCACAACGTATGAAAAGCATTCTGGGAAATGTTAGTAACATCACAATACAAAGCATCTCAGTGTGGATTTTAATCTTTAATATGTCGCCCTTATTCAGAACACAGCATCTGTTCACCGGCTAATTAAGCAGGTTAATGTCAATGTTGGTTTAACAATGCTGATTTTGAAAATGAAATGTTGACACTAGATGTGATAAAACTCTTGTCTCTGTGTTTTTCCCTCGACATGTCGGAGTCTGCTTCAACCAGAAAGTTAGATGAGTGATTATTTAAAGCTGGAACATGAACTTACGTATGGATTCAGTCCTCCTCTGCAAAGTTCTGCACATACTCCTCATCTTCATCCTCTGTGCTGTTGTTGGGTAGAATTTAGATCCAGGGCGGTTTGATGGAACTTTGGCGATACCCAGTGGAAACGATGGTACTGCAACAACATTCAAACTTTTCACTGACTGTACATCATCGTGTTACAGAGAAAAATTCAAACAAAAAAAAAAACTTTGAAAATCAAATAATTTTTTGAAAAGCTTAATTTATTTGTGACCGGTTCAGTTTCACTGCAAAGCAAACAACAATGTTTATTATTATTAATATTGTTATAATTATGGCTTGAAATTAGGCCTTTCTGCCGAAATATAGATTTGGCTGTATACATAATAATAATAAAGAAATTATAATTTGTATGCAAGTATTTGAAAGTAACTTTAGATTTATAATTAAACCCCTGAAGATCGTGATTTTTTTATTTTCAGTTATTAAACAAATATTTTAAATATATATCACAAACTCTTGCTGATTTGTCAACACCAATAAAAATTCATATTTATGTTTTAAACAATTTTCCAATCTTTATTTAAAAAATGTATATATTTCCTTCAACACAGTCGAGTATTTATTTGTTTGAAATAATAATTGGTGATTATTATTTATTATTTTATAAACGATTACATTTTGATATATCTTCAAAAAAAATCCTTTTGAACATTAACTATTTTCTCAATTTGAATAAACCAGTGACTCTTTATTCATTTTTTCTATTTCTGTTGATTAACATCTGTGAGTGATTATTTTAGTTTTATCTTTATGAAACTGTTAAATGTATTTAAGCTGTTTATTATTAAACCAAATTATATTTAGATTTTTATTTTTACTTTTTTATCTATTAATCATTTTCTAATGATCATTTTAAACCCAACGCGCTGACACGTGACGCTATTTACGCTGTTGACGTTGTTTACCTGTGACTGACGCCGCGATGACGTAACACGAAGCGACGCGGCGGGCCGGAAGTAAAGATGGCGGACGTGTCGGGCAGCGAAGTGTCAGAGGAGAAAGAAGCCGAAATGGAGGCGAGGAGGAGGCCGAGGAGGCCGTGGGAGGACGCGCACAGGTCGGGCAAAGCGGGCCTGACCCCCGGGCTGCCGGAGACTCTGGGGGTTTACGACATTAGCGCTGTCAGGAGGGAGCAACGCGACATGTCTGCAGGTAACCGACGTGACTCCGCGGCCACGGCTGCTGATAAACACCGAGAAACAGCGCGGTTTATCACGTTAACTCTGCGCGAACTTCCGGGTTTTTAACGCAGAGATGAATCCTCCTGCGTTAAAAACACTGGAAGTAAACAGCTGCTGTTGTTTAGAGGCAGACATGTTGTTCAAAACTCACTCAGAATGAAGAAACACATGTTAAAACCCACGTCCAGGTCCGACGCCTCACTTCAGCTCCTTCAGCTCTGTGTCTTTTGTTGATCTTCTGTGACACTGACGAAGTTCGGATCATTTAAAAGTTGTGTTATTAAGTTAAAATATCATTTTCTGCCAAGTTCTGTGTATAAATGATGATCAGAGACGTCAAGTTTGTAGCAGGAAGAGAAACGTGGGTTTTATTTTCTAATCTAAGTTATTTGTTTGCACTAAAATGTAAAAAGTCATGTTTTTTATAATCCATGACAGATTGCATGTGATTGGACATTTGTTTGTGACACACATATGTAGGTAGACAACTCTCTCCCCTGTATTTATACACGCTTATACTCTTAATTTACTGTAAAGGAAAAGTACAATCAACTGTTTTGTGTCCTTCACTCTCCCGTGATTCTCATCTGACCGTAAACTTTGTGGTTTTATCTAATCAAGAAGAACAAGGGCACAACTCATGTCAGAGCAAACTCTACTAAACTACATGTTCCACAGTTGAAAGTACAAATAGTAGTAAACGTACAGTTGCTGAGATAAGATGCACAGTATGTCGATATGTCTTTGTGCGGTTTATTTATTTTAAACTGTTAGATTGGACCAAACAATCCATACGTCGATATTAATAATTTCTTGATGAATTCCACGTGATTTATTTCTTTTAAAGTTTTAAAGCCTGTTTAAAAGCCCAGTGAGTTCATCCTGGTGTTCGGGTTTATGAAGCACGACAGGTTCTCACAGGATGAAGTCAAGTGGAAAGGATTAAAAGTCTGTGTGGGGCCATTTGATGTAAAACTCACACTGAGACGATTCAACAAAACCAGCAACTGTTCTACAGGTTTCCCACAACTCATTCTGTTTATGACTGTAATTAATGAACTGCGTGTTTGCATTACAGGTGATTATATCCTTAAATTTGAGCCCAAGGTGATGTCTTCAAATAATAATATTTACTCCCACATATGCATTTTACTACACTCTACAATTGTTGTAAATCAATATAGTCATTTTATCTTTAAATAATTGAACCTGTTCTGTTTTAATCCTCATTAATCCAATGATCCCTATGATCTGAATTTAATGATAGAGGGCAACAGACAATAGGGCTTTGTGTTATATGTTTTCAGCCATAGCAGCATAACAGAATATTAATATTACGTGACAAAGATCTTGATTTTATCATAGTCATGTTTGACAAGGTGTTTTCTTGATGCACTGAATCCCACTGAGCTACAAACAACCGTCAAACCCTCAGGTTCCATCATCCAGAGAAGTTTCCCCCTCGTTCACGTCTCTCCGACGGCTGGCGCCCTCATTGTGTTGATGGCGGCGGTTGTAATTGTTGCACACAATGGCCCTTGTGCTAACGCCGTTGCTCTTGTGTTGTTCCAGATCCGTCGTTGACACGTTTCATCAGCACAGAGCTCACCAGAGGATACTTCCTGGAGCACAATGAGGCAAAGTACACGGAGCGCAGAGAGAGAGTTTACACATGCATGCGTATTCCCAAGGAACTGGAGAAGGTAGCGTACATTACACACCCCGACCTCAGCTGACCCCTTCTATCTTCAGCTCTCTGCATCTGTGCAATGTCCGTCAGCACAGACTAGATGTTTACAGACCACAACAATCTAACAAAGATACAATATAGATATTATTTTCCTAGTTTGTTTATTAATTGGTGATTTAATGAGGACCATATAGATTAGTAAATATTGTTTAATATGTGTGTTTGCATGCAGACACAAAAATATGGCAATAATTGTATTGTGTAAGACAGTGTTATACTAAAATCAAAAGTATCTTATCACTGGTGTCAGGAAATATGAAGTACTGACAGCAGTTTATTTTTGTTGTTCTTCTCATCAGTCAACAGGGGGCAGTGTTGACTCATAAGACGTGTGTATGTCATACTTCAGTGTGATGTCTCTGAATAACTGATCTATACTTCAAACCACTTTTATTAGATGCATCTTCCTAAAACTAATGCATTTAAATCAACTATCCTGTATTAATTATAAACTGTTTTGATCAATTTAACAAAAGTACATTACTTGTCTGAGTCTGCGACTAGGGATTATTGTCATTATTATTCTGTCAACAGTTAGAAAAAATATAATAATGCCGTATTAGTTTCCTGCAGTCTGAGATAATGTCTTTAAATACCTTGTTTTGTTTGATCAGCAATAAAAAATCACAATACCTGAAGTTTACTATAAGGTACCAAACAGATAATCCTCACTTTTGAGAAGCTGTGAACAAATTATAGTTAAAATAGTATAAAGAAAATTGATAAATTTCAAACAACTGATTATACTATTGACCTAATAAACTTAATATATATGTTTCCAATTATGAAGACTGACACAGTTCTATATGATATGTTGAAGATATGGTGGTAATGCTTTACGTTTACATTTAGTATAAAGGTCATATTTTTTAAGAGGCGAGTTTCTCTCTGCAGAAAAACCTCTAAATAGACAAAGCCCTCTCTGACACAGCTCCCAGTGGTTTGGGTTTTCTTTTGGGGCAGCAGAGGAATGTGTGTAAACAAAACAGACCTCAATGATTTCCCTGCGTTCAGCGAGCTTACCGTCTTCTAGGTACCTGACGAGGCCCCGAGACAAGTCAAACAGAATCCACCAATGAGAAACAAACCCTCCCTCCAGCTCCCACCAATACTCAGTCCCCTCAGGTTTTCCCAGTGAGAAGCAATAGGACATTGGATAGATTAAATGCACGGCTTGTGGAATATTCCCTTTTAAAGATGTCGAGGCAATGACTCTTAGACTTTGGGAGATAGTGAAGGTATGTGTGTGAAGTTACTGGGTTTAGATCTGTTTGTTTATTTAGTGTCACGTGGTGCTCGGTAGATTTGAGCTGTTTTTACTATTAATGAGAAGGATGATGAAAACAAGGGGACTATTTCCCCTCCTATAGATTAAATGTGTAAAATGTTTTTGGAGGTGATGAAACTTTTAAACATCACTCCAGCTGATGCTCTTGCAGTTTTCTTATTACAGGTTTTGTCCTTGTTAAATACTGAAAGACTTGTTTGTCCTTCAAGACGAGTGATGTCCCATTTTCTACCGATGACCGTTGTGTAACTTGGAGGCTGGAGACCTTGTTTGACTCTGAGTTGTTGCTGTGCGACTTTTTCCAGTTGATGACCTTTGGCTTCTTCCTGTGTGTCGACGCCTTCCTGTATGTGTTCACGCTGCTGCCCATCAGGGTGCTGCTCGCCCTGCTTCGCCTCCTCACCCTGCCATGCTGCGGCTTCAGGTCAGAGCCTCTTCACGTACTTCTCACACTCTCACCTGCATTCACACACATAAGAATCAAACATGCACGAAAAAAAATGTCTGCATAATCACCTTTTTAAAATGCTGCCTTATGCAAATGAATTTCTGTTTGACAAGTAGGAGATGTTGTGGTCAGGGCACAATGTCGAGACCAGAGAAATGATGAATGTGACCTTGTTTGTATGGAACAGAATTCAGTGGCTCAACCTTGACCTGTAAAGGGGGAAAGGATCATGTGTCAATTTGAGAGGAAGTGGGAATATTCATTTGGTATATAACTAACTTGTAACACAACCTCCACAAAGAGTTGTGCACGTTAGCAAAAACATTACAGCCTGAATTCACTTGCTCAAGTACATGCGTGCTTTCCTTTGGCAGTTGTGGTCAGATCATTTTGTATTGTTTGACTTTTGTTAGTAATGCATCACTTCTTTCTCTTCTCATACTTTTTAAATGACATTGAGATTCTTTTATTGAGCTAAACCATGAAAAGGTTATTCTTGGTGTGGGCACATATCCAGTTAAAAGATAACACCCATTAGTAAAGTTTGCAGTTCTACTTAGTCTCTGAATGTCAATATCCAGTCTTATTATACCAGTTTTACACGTTTTTTTCTATATTATTTGTACAGCCCCAAATTATATTACTCTTCCATTCAGGGGAAAAATAGCCCTAAGACATTGTGTGTGTGTCTTCGTGAATTTTTTGCGTAGTGAATATTCAGGCTTGGCTTATTGATGACAGTTTCTTACAAGGAGTATATTGTTGTCTACGTGAAAGCAAACTTGTTGTTCAGGTCCTTGTATGTTTAACTGTACAATTTTAGCAGGTTTTACTTTAAACGCACAAAGAAAAAACCAACATAATATTGAACTTAGATATTAATGGTCCCTGCCTCTCCCCCCTGCCCGCCTCACCCTCTCTGACTCTCTGTCTGGTTGTCCCCTTGCCTTCCTCCCCCCACTGCAGGGCACGTACATGCCCCTACTGCAGAAGAAGCAGGTACGCTCCCACCAGCCTGTCATGGCTTCAAGATTATCAGAACTGTCCTTCACATGTATTCACCGGCCTCTCTTCATCTCCATTGTGTCTGTTCATGTACAGCTTGGCATCGCACATCATGTCCCATTCTCCCAAGGCAAAGGCCCCATGTTGGTTCCTCAAAAGATCTTTTTTTTTTTTTTTTTTGGAAGTCAGCAAGGGAGGTTTTGCTGAGAGTGCATGCTGGTTCCCATCACTGTGCTGCTTGTCACTGGTACGGCTGCTGACTCTCAAACTGGAAGTTCACCTGCTGAATCCGATCTTCCACTTCTGGTCAACGAGCAGCTTCTCTGGAGCAGTTTGGAGTTTGCTTTGATTAAGCGCATCCCTCTGCAGCAGTTTTTAAGAGAGAACTTAAATCCGCAGCTTCTCGACAGAAGCAAATTGGCTGTTTGCTGCTCACCAGTCGGCTTCTCTAACACGGTTTTGTATCAGAAATGAAGCTTTCTCTTCTTTCTCTGGTCCTGAGCTTTAATCCCAAGTTCCAGGCTAATACAGTATAAAAGACACATGGTTAAAGCTACTTGAAATGCAGCACATAGCTGACTGCACTGGCATAATGTTCATGTGTGTTATGGAGATAACGTGAGCAGAATAGAGATAGTGAGGTCTGCCCTGTGCAGGATGCGGTGGCAGCTGGCTGCAGCAGCTTTGCCTCAGCGGAGGACCGTGTTCTGAATCAGATGCGACGTGATGAGGTTTCTCACTTTTGGCCCCTTTAACATCTGAATACCAATCCTAACTGTGATATAGTCCATTAAAGCTATTCATTTTATTTCATTCGAAAATGAATAACTTAATATTTTAGGCCAAATATAAGAAGAAATAAAAGATATTAACCTAGTATTTTTGTCCTGAGATGCCTTGAACAAGTAGAATCGCTTTCAAGATACAGAACAACACTAATATATATCTTAAAATCACATGGAGAAAGATTAAGAAGTAGATGATATATAGGACTGAGGTTTTATTGGACCCCCACCTCTTTACATGATTAACGGACCACTAGATGGAGCTGTAGCCTCAGGAAATCAAACCATAAAAAACCCTAATATCACTGAAGCATCTTCCTTAAATAGCTTTTCAGTCTATTCTTGTTTTTTATCTGTATCTTTTCTTTTGTCATATGTATCTTAGAAATGAGAGAGGCCATTAAGGACTATGACATGAGTCCTTAATGAATCAAGTGTGTAATTCTGTATTCAAGGGAACATATATCTCTGGTGCAATCATTGTCTTTTCTTCTTGAGACAAAGCCCCAGATGTTCAGCCCCTCCTGTTCTCACTGCTCGGCTGATTCAGAAGACACTGAGATTGATTCAGCTAATTTACACATTTTTCTTAACTCTGCTTGAAGTCGCCTCTTAAAGTAGTTCACATATCTTCAACTACCACTTCCCCCCCCTCCTCCTCCTCCTCCTCACATGTGGAGCATGGTCTCTTTCTACCTGTCTCATGTTAAGGCTGAGGAGGAGCTCCATTGTTAATCAACAGCAGCTAAAAGTAACAAAGGTAATGATGGCTTTTAGATCAGCTCATTGTTGTGCTGCCACGTCTTGTGTACCACTTAGTCGTGATGTAGTAGAAAATTGTGGAGTCGTGCTAGAGAAATTGTGTTAAACTTTGGTAATTAATGACGTAGACATCTGTAATGGATGGCAATTAAAGTATTTGTTGTCTTTTAGTAGAATAAAACCTTTGTAATTAGGCTTTATCGTGGTGTTTCATTCACATCAGCAGGTAAGAATCCGAGGGAACCTTTTCTTTATTATAATATTAAAACAGCTCGTGTGGTGAGTAGTAGAAACATGTTTTTACTGCCGCGCTTCGTGGTGTTTGCAGTCACACAGACACGCAGCTGACATGGAGAATATGCAGGATGTGTTGGAATTAAGCTCTCCGGCTCTTCCCGGTTATCCCTGTCACAAATTTTAAATAACCGGTCCTATGGATTTGTCAGCCCTGCGCTTAACATGCTCCCAAGCTGCCGCTGCCATTAATTGCAAAAGCTGCACATGTTTTGAAGCACGTTACATCCTGTGTGATTCCTTCCAAGTAGTATCATCCAGCACCATTTTAAACGTTTCTATTTTATTTTGATTAAAATATATATTCTCCCATGAAGACAGCCCCTCGAACAGATATGCAATGTTGTTGCGGTCTGTTGTGTTGATAAGAACGACAACATCTTATCTGAGCAGGAGCTTTGACCAAAGACAGAAACTTATTAAAAAGAGATCAATCTCTGGAATGAGATGAATAACTGAGGCTCTAGCTTTAATATTTCATATCTTGTTTTCTTTTGGGTGTGTTATCTCTACTCGTTGCCTTTCTCTTCATGTCGGTCGTCTCATTTTGAACAGAAATGAATTATTCACCTCTGTATGTGTTGTACTCCTGTTTCCTCATGTGGGATAATTTACAGAGATCATTCAGAGACTTTATAATGAGCAGTAAACAGTGGCACTGGTCTGGTAGTGCGTTATTAAACCAGAGGTCCACTCCGTCTTCATTTGGCTTCTTTGGTAAATTTACTAGAGGTGTCATGGAACTACATTACAAAATATGTGTGTATATGCAATAAATCCACACTGCTGCTCTGTCAAAATGTGTGTGTTTCTGAGCATATACACACATTATACCAGACAGTGCATGTTACTTGTGGACATACTGCACTGTGAATGTTGGCATGTGAGTCGTAAGTCAAATACCACAAATGTATTAAAACTCTACGTGTTTCTACACAATTTGACGGTTTGTGTGTTTGTGTGTTTGTGTGCGTGGTCAGTGGGTCACGGCTGCTGCAGCCAGCGCAGGTGTGCGACGTGCTGAAGGGCCTGATCATGGTGCTGTGCTTCTCCATGATGCACTACGTGGACTACTCCATGATGTACCACCTGATCCGAGGACAGTCGGTCATCAAACTCTACATCATCTACAACATGTTGGAGGTACTTCACAATTTATACATTTAATTCCTCACAGTGAAAAAGATACTTATTTATACATTTCCATGTTATGTATCTGTTGTTTACACGATGGTTGTGTCTGTGCCTTCGTCTGTCAGGTGGCAGATCGACTCTTCTCCTCTTTCGGCCAAGATATCCTGGACGCTCTCTACTGGACGGCCACGGAACCCAAAGAACGGAAAAGAGACAGTATAGGAGTCATCCCTCACTTCCTCATGGCCGTCTTCTACGTCTGTATCCTTCTGGCTCAAATCAACAGCAGGTTTTAAATCCTTATATTGAAATATTTGAAGGTGTCTAGTAGAGTGGGTTCTGCTTTTAACAGATGATGTACAAGTGCAGCCTCGTGTTATGCTCATATTTCTTTGTGAGCTCTTTATGACCAGTAGAGAAGATAAATAAGAGTCTTTTATAGGAAGTGCAACATAACTTGGCGGACAGACACGAGAATCCGCTTTGCTTTGATTTTCCTTCGGCTAAACACTGGAGCCAAAAGGGAGGAGATGGATTCTTTTTTGCTCAGGTCTGGAACTAGGATGATGAACTGCAGAGCCTTAGTCAGGTTCGGTGCACTGGATATCTATCTTCCTGTCTCATCCCACAATTAGGACGATTAAAGACTTTGAGATTAGGTTTTCATACTGTACTTTATAAAGATTTAGGTGAGTGAATGAGCAGGACACAGGGTCGTGTTTTCAGTGTGCTTTTAGTTTGGGTTAGGAGGTTGTCAGTCAAACTGTTAGGTTCCATCCCTCGTGATAGGTTGTAATGGAGTTGTATTCAGTGTTAAATTGCCTTTTTAAATGAGTTGCTTTCCTGAGTGCCGGCCTCTCAGTCCTCCATTCCATCCTCATCATGGTCCAAGCCTCCACCCTCAACGTCGCCTTCAACTCCCACAACAAGTCCCTGCTCACCATCATGATGTCAAACAACGTCAGTGCACAATTATACACACATAAGTTATTTGTCAGCATATGTGTTCCAGAATAATTCAACTTGCCACGTTGGTGATGAAATGTAGCTGCAACATTATTTTCCATTTGGTGAATTCTTCCATTTACAATCCTTTCTTTGTGTTTCTGTTCCCTCTCGTGCACAGTTCGTGGAGATCAAAGGAAGCGTGTTCAAAAAATTTGAAAAGAACAACTTATTCCAAATGTCCAACAGTGGTAAGACACAGAAAAATATCATTCTTAAAATGTAATTGGACAACATTTGTCTTGTTTTATTTCCCCCCCATGTTGCTGTGATGTTCTCAGCCTCTATAGAATTAGATATTCACAGAGACTTGAGAGTCTCACTCCGGGATAAAAGGGAACAATTCCTCTGAAAAATGTGTCCTACAAACAAATGCATTGGTTCAGTACATTCTGATCCTCTTCTTCTTAAGATCCGTCGGCCGCTGTGCTTACATATGAAACGGTTTCAGTCTTAATTCCTCATCCTTACAGAGGAAGCTGTTCTGAATCCGTTCTGGAGAAGCAGATGTATTGTGTGTTTCCTCTTCCATCCCCACAGGCAGCATCGTTTTATCTCAGTCACACTAATTGTATTCTAATGACAGCAGAAGACAATGAGCTTAATCATCTGCCATTTTCTCAGTTCTTCTCTGATCGTTGCCTGTTTATGGAGATAAGTCATAACTGGCATTTTATTACTAATGCGGATAATGCTTTGCTAAACCTATACAGCTGTGCCTTTTTATATTTATATAGATTACTGCTTATATTGTGCAGCGCTGACTAGTGACAGACTATAATTTCCACTTATTTCATTGCATGTTTTTTTAACCTGACACATCTGACAAATTTAAAACGTTCTATCACCTGTTTTAACACCTACAGCTTTAGAGTGTTATTTTTATAGCTCTTTTTATAGACAAGGTAAATGAAAGATCTTCACACAATGTATTTAAATAAAAACAGCACAAAAAGCAGCAGTACCATAGAACTAATAAAATGCTACTTAAAACAGTAGAAAACATCTAGACAATATTAAACGTAAGTTCAAGTAATTCAAGTCATCTGCAGCTACAGAAATAAAAAGTCAAGTGATCGGTTGCATCAATTTATTTAATTATATTGCTAAAAATTGTTGTTGTACACATTCAGAAAGTACTGAAAAATCAGATGTGGAAATATAATTCTAAGATGTACTGTGTCTGTTGGTTTTTCCATAATACTTAAATGCTGTCTCACTTTCTGTGTGGCATTAAAGCGGTTTTTAAAAGACTTAAAGTGAATCCTGCAGAAACCCTGATGAGAATGGAAAGTGTCTTAAATGAAGATGCAGTTGGCACCAATAACGTTTTTGTTTCCGGATTGTTTTACAGTTGAAAGATTTTAATTTTAAATTTGATTTATTTAATCCTGCAGATATCAAAGAGCGGTTCACCAGCTACGTTCTCCTGCTCATCGTCTGTCTCAGGAACATGGAGCAGTTCTCATGGAACCCAGGTAATTAGGTGTTTTCCTTCAAACTAGAGTTGCATAGATCTTTTTATAATAGTTATTACAGTAAGTTACCTCAGGTGTATTGGGCATAGTTTTAAATCCCAGCACAAGGGTTGGTGCTCGAAAAAAATAGTATGTTAAGCAGCTACTTTCCTGAAGTTTCCGACGACCCTGTGCAGCACTGAGGGACGTGGAGCCTCCCACACACCTCAGGGAGTGAGACAGAGTGGAGCGAGGGACGAGAGCTCAGCGTTTGTGTTTGACAGCTCTCTGGAAACAATCAGCTCCTCCTGACAGGCTCAAAGCCAGAAACACAGTAGATGACAGACGTGGCCTGTCGGCTGAAATCACAACACTGATGTACAAGCACCAGTTGAGCTACAGCTCTGTGTTGCTAACGAGAGATTAAGTCCCCAGTTGTTCACTCTTGTTCCATGGTAACTTAATTTCCACCTGCTCTCCGATCATTTCTATTAATGAGCTCACCCTTTCACACTTTCAAATTAGTTGCTTTGTCATCTGATAAATTACTATAAACACATCAATTATTGTCATTTTAAAGCTCCAAAGTTTGAATTATCAATTGATCACAGGGCTGAAATGATGATGGTTGCTCATACTGATGAAAGAGTTGTTATTAAAGCAGTTCTCCTTGAGGTTTAAAAAGCATATTAGCCACCAGATGATGAGAACATTGAAATTGAATTTAAAAATGTCGTCTTGTTTGCTTCCTTTCCTCAGAGCACCTGTGGGTGTTGTTCCCCGACGTCTTCATGGTCGTCACCTCTGAAGTCGCTGTCGACATTATTAAACACGCTTTCATCACAAAGTTCAACGACATCACTGCAGACGTAAGGACAGAATCATATTTAAGCGTGTAAAACTGTTATATATATATATGGTTCCCTGCTTTCTTTCATTTCTCACAGTCCTGTATTTGTCTCGCCTCCCCTGCAGGTGTACAGTGAATACAGAGCCAGTCTGGCCTTCGAGCTCGTCAGCAGTCGACAGAAAAATGTAAGCAGCCCTCTCTTCTTCATATCACCATCCTTATATTTGCATAAAAAGTGCTGGGCCTACGCAGCTAATCAATGAAGTTTTGTTGAGTGCTGCAATCTGTGCTCGTGTGTCACTGTGTAGGCTTGTACTGACTACAGTGACTCAGTGGCTCGGAGGATGGGATTCATCCCTCTGCCTTTGGCTGTTCTGGTAAGACAGGCGGCCGTCTGTTGCTATTCAGGAATTAATACCAGAAGAATTAGTCACTAGCACATAAATATTAGCCAGAAAAACTTTAAATCTTGATATTCATTCTGCTTTGTAATGTTTTAACAGCTTATCCGAGTGGTGATGACTTCAGTCAAGGTGCAGGGAGCCCTGTCATATACGTGTGTTTTCCTCTTTTATCTTGGGTAAGTCTTAGGTTTCGTTTCACTAATGATGCAGCAGGATTTTTATTCTTCATTACTCTGCCCCAGCATCCAGAACACAGCGAACCTTTGAGCCTAATATTACTGCTCTTGATGTAACCGTACATGACATTTTCATTTTGCATATGCTGCATATATTTTAATAATGTACCAAAGGAGAAGCTCAAGAGGAGATTTAAACGCTATAACCGATTTGACTAAGTTGTTCATGCAGATTAATATGATGATAAGATATGTAGTAGTTCACTCCCTTTCCTTATTGAACTACAGACCATTGCAATTGAACTCAAAGTCTAATTTCCATTTATCTTAATCTGAACATTGTATTCATTTAGACATAAACAAGTGAATATTTAAATGTTAAGATTTTCTATTTATTTATGGAGTCTCAAATATGCACAGACACTCTTTCTATAACACAAACCACTACACACAGACATGCTTGCAGTCTCTTGGATGCACACTAACACACACACACACACAGACACACACACACTGTCATAACCCACAGTCAGATTCAGACACACGCTGTTACATAAGCATCAACGCTGTGGCCTCACGTTCTCCCGCGCTGAGCCGCTGACGGCCTCGCTCACTCTCATTTGCCACATCCCATTGGGCTCGTACCATTGAAGAGTTTCCCTCGGGGTGAAGAATACAATGTTGTCATCTCTAGTGCCATCACTGGCCTTCCCCACCCCCAAGTTAAAAATAGCTTGACCAGAATGCTGCGCCGTGGCAAAGATTCAGCTGTGCAGACACACTCGCTGTTCGAAACATCCTACTGCAGCGAGCGGTGGTCTACATACCCCGATGTGTCCGTCTCTCTCTCATCACCGTGTCAAGGTCTGGGTCTTATAGCTAAACACAGAGGGATGGTGCACATCAACACACTGGTGTCAGTGGTGGGATATGGACAGTGACGACTTAAACCAGATGGTTGAGGAGATTAATTATAGCTGTTGCCCAGATCAAGTTGTGACTTAATGACATTTCTTATTATGTTTTGATTTAGATGCATAAATTCATCATATTTATCACTCCAGTAAAAATATATTCAACTATAACAATAATTGTTGCAGAGAAAGAAACAGTTTGATTCTTTCAGTCAGTGATGCAACCCTGTTAACCTCTGCCTTCTCCCTTTGTAGGTTGGTTACACTTAAAGTGTTGAACAGTATCGTGCTCCTGGGGAAGTCGTGTGTTTACGTCAAGAGAGCCAACATGGAGGACAAACTGTTTGAGAAGCCCTCCACCCCCACTGCCTCTTCCTCTGCAAAGACCCCCAGTAAAGCTGAGCCGGCCAGATGTCCCACACCTTCAGGTAAAACACAGACACCTCTCGGACTGGTTTTGAAAAACAAATGCACTTGTCCCCATTTGCATTTTGCTCTTAAAAGGTCAAGTGTGTTTTTTGCAAATTGGCTTCCTGAGGCAGCGGAAAGCAGTTGCACTTATGACCAACACACTGTTGGACTGAAGTCAGTGGTGCATTATGTTACTGTTGCACTGAGAATCATCACCTGAATTCACAGCCCTCTAAACTGAGAGTTTCAGCTCATTGTGCAGTCGCTACTTAAGTGTTTTGGTTCAATCCCACCGCACTCGTTTAGGTCATAAATATTTCTGCTTTCTCCAAGTTGCCAAAAACAGATACAAGAAAGTTATTGCCTGTTGAAGTTGACGTGGACATGTCCAGTATGCCATCATATTTTAAATCTGTTCATCAATACAATGGGAGCAAAATATCACCATGTCAGGTTTTTTAGGAAAGAGAAGCACAGAGGTTGACCCAGTTAATGCGGGGAGTGTGTCCAATCACTTTACCTAATTATTCATCAACATCTCAGCTCGATAACATTCTGTTCCTCTCACTAATTCCACTGTGTGGAGCACTCACGGATCCCATGACTGAGCAAAACCAAGACTTACTTCATGGAATTGTGTAACTATCATGTGTTGTGATTGGTTCTAAATACATAATATGTGTATATATATTGCAGTTTTATCTTAATTTTGGTAGCTATTGTGCAACCAATTACGGAGAATATACAAATCAAGCATATTCATTTTCAATTGCAAACAAGTTATGTAGTCATAGACCATCGGCATAAAACATTAAACATATGTATAAGAAGAGACCTTAAAGAGCCTCCTTCTTCAGTAACGTCATGGGATTTGATCCTGCTTATTAATAATGTTGCATGTTGCTCTCATGCCTCCTGCTTGAACAGCTGATGAATTATGAAACATTGAATAGATACGAGGTCTATGGTCTAATAGTCTACAAGGTTGTAGCACTTCAGCTTTATAGTGTGGTTGTTAAAGCTTGTATAAATAATTGTTTAATCAATTAGTCAATAAACAGAACAATTATTGGAAAGTAAATCAAATCATTTTGAAAGGACAAAAGTGAAAAAGAATCTGGATCTTAAATGATCAGCTGATAGTGAAAACAGATGTTAGCTGCCATCCTGCACTTTCTGCTGTGTTTCAGTTGCATGAAAGGAAAGGAAAAAATATATATATTTTTCCTACATTCATATTTTTGATAAAGACTCGTGTTAATATCTTGACAAACTGTTTAACGGGCCTCGAATGTAAAGTCACAGACAAACACAATCAGACACAGATTCGGAGGCGGCTGTATCTCCCTGACGTCTGTAACCAAATCCCTGCTGATTGTTTTTCTCCCACGTGCCACAGAGCTGCCGGCTGCGCTGAGCCAGGAGCTTTAACATAACAAAGATCCTGATGGTGAATCGTGTCACATCAAACATCAAAGCTCCTGCCACTGGAAGCTTAAGGCACCATGCTCCAACATATAGATTTCTGAGATGGCACTCAACAGAGGGCCTAGACCTCTCTTAAATTGCTTGACCCGCCCCCTTGTCGAGATCCGCGCCAAAATTTCTAGTTTCTTGTTCATTTCCAAAATCCTGAAGGCAATTTTTGTGGAAATCTGCTTTTGTGTAACACAAACAAATGTAGCTAATAATAACAGTACTAATAGCATTTACATTTGGAGAGAAATTGATGCGAGTCTCTTCTTCTGCCTCCCAAACGCTCAGCGGCTGGGATTTGAACCAGCGACCTCAGATACCGTGCTCACTTTTCTTACATTGATCTACTCTGGTCGGCGGTTCCTGCTTCACCTGCTGCTCCATTGGATTCATTACACAAATCTGTTCATCTGCACGTCTTTGTCTTTAAAATAATCTGGACACACATAACACATGAGATCCTCCATCTGTGTTGACTGCATGATTTCAGCCGGAGGGCAGAAACGGTCACTGAGCAGTTTCTGCCATATGGTGGATAAGTTTTATCAAGGCTCACGGAACGTCCAGAGGAGAAGTGACTAGTTTGTGTGTATTCAGTGTAAACACCTATACAGGTGTTTATTAACACATGTAAACAAGAAAAACATATTTGTTAAAAAAGTCTGACGAATGAATGGCTAAAGCTTGAATGAATCGATTTATTTTTACCCCTTGGGGAATGTCAGGAAAATATTTGATTTAATAATTGTTTCTTAGATTGTAGAATTCTTTCTTAGATTCATATTTGACATTTATAATGTATTTCTCAAACACACGTATTGTATATACACACTTTCTATATGCTCAGTGTGTTGCACTGTAAAGTGTTGGTTCAGCTCTGTCTACAGCAAGAACTGGAAGTTTGTTGTAGCCAGTCGCCTGCAGCCTGGTGCTCGTCTCTGTGGACAGGCTTGTTAATATCCAACGCTGCTTTGCTCGATTCTCTCTCAAACGATGAATTATTCTGTTTGGTTGATTCTGCAAATGTGAGACGCGGCTCACAGTTACAAGGCTCTGCAGTGTTTTCTCTTAACATAATGCAGTGGATTGTGAAGGAAGCCGACTGTGCTGCAGCAGCAGGCTCAGACTCAGCCTCCTGCTCTGCACACGTTTCACTGCCTGGGTTGTGTTGGATGTGAGCAGTGAGGCGGGTGTGGGTTGTGTTGGATGTGAGCAGTGAGGCGGGTGTAGGTTGTGTTGGATGTGAGGCGGGTGTGGGTTGTGTTGGATGTGAGCAGTGAGGCGGGTGTGGGTTGTGTGAGTCGTTGACCTGGCAGGTTGATTCACTCCCTGTCAATCAACCTAAAACAACTCTTTAGAAGAAGAACACCACTTCGCACTTCGCCCTCGAACATAAAACATTGTTTTATGTTCGATGATGATTCAGGATTTACAAGCTGTTTGTTGTTCTTGGACACAGACCCTGCTTCTCTATTTAAAGTTTATAATGTAAGAGCCCAAAATGTCCGGTGAATATGTCTTTACATTTTCACCATCTGCTCTCTACAGGTGAATCTAAGGTGGATGAGGTCCCTGCCACACCCTGCAGTCCACCATCCTCTTCCTCCACCTCCTCCTCTTCCTCTGTGACCACTCAGCCGGCTCCCAGGACTGACTTGTTTCCTCCCCCGCCCACTGACTCCTCTCCTGCTGCACCAGCAAGTCGTCCTCCATCTCCATCTCCACCACCTGAACCAGAACAACCCGCAGCCTCACTCTCCAAAGAAGAACAGGAGGAGGATGAGGAGGAGGCACAAGCAGCCGCTGAGCTGAAGCACAGGACTCCCAAAAATGACCTGCTGGAGGTCGACCGGTTCACAATTGTCGGTAACCGCATCGACTGAGCAGCAGCAGCAGCCGCGGATGTAGTGATGAACCACTCAGGAAGGACAGACAGCGGAGGCCTCTCAGCCCGGCTCTTCTGGCCAACAGCAGCAACAAGCTGAGTATTTATTCAAGTCAGTGGCGACACAGTGCGTTATGTGAACAGAGACACAGCCTGAGACCATCCCGCTGTGCTGGAAGCCTGAAGTCGAGAAGAATGACGAGGAAAACTTGAGCAGGATTTTAACAGCAGGAGAGAGAGAGAGGGAGGGAGGCGTCAGGATGAACTGGTGTGTGTGTGTGTGTGTGTGGGTGTTAGGATGGTTCAGTGTTGAGAGTGTGTGATCCAGCGTATGTGTGAGCACACAAGCACTTCCAGTGTGAGCAGCACTGGGACCAGGAAGAGAGACGTTTTCTCAGTTTGCTCAGCAGCTTGAAAAGAACCCAGAATAACTTCTAAACTAAAACCTGGCGCCATTTATATCTGCATCAAGTGTTCCCTCTTCCCTCTAGTTAAAACAAATGTCAGGGTATTTTAGTCTGAATGTTAGTTGTAGGTCTCTCATTCAATCAGTGTACAAGACAAACTTATTATTCTTTAAGGAGCCGCACCATCAGATTTACTGAGGTTATATTCACACTGTTCAATAAAGAGGAACTAGAGGTGGTCAAAGTCGAGTTTCCTCCAAACTGAGGGTCAGGTCCCTGTAGTGATGAAAGATACATTTAAGTGGTCTTGAGATGATTAACGAGACATGAAAGCGGAATAAAAAATATATTTTGCTGCACATATAATACAGTTTAATTAGATCCCTCTACTATTTCTATACATTTTACCTTTTAGGCAAGAGGAAAAGAGAAAGAATGATCTTTTAGAATTGGTCTCAACTGTTTCACACACAGCTGGTGATCTGAGGTCGCTCAGAGTTCAGAACAAACTAGTAAACACTGCAATTAACCGTCACACACTGTTGATATTAGAGTCTCTGCTTCTCTGCTCGCTTCATCTGCCGCTGTGTTCAAACGAAAGTGAAAGTTTATACCTCGCTGGGGCTTGTTTGGGTTTTTAAAGAGCAGCTTAAAGTGGAGCAGCCACGTTCCGTCATTAGCAGCCGACACAGAAACCTTTTATTCAAAGGCCCAGTCAGCGCAGGGCATTACCCGAAGCCGCAGCTCTAATGTTGAAAGGCTCCGACACTAAATCTGTTGCTTCTCCAGCCACTTACACCCAGAAAAAGAGCTTTTGCTGAAGATAATCTCAGTTTCCTTCCTGCTAAGGTTACGTTTGTCATCACTTTGCCCCGAGGGACTCATTCTTTTACATCTCACATCCTTCAAGGTTTAACGAGGGTGATTGTCGTTGGATAGAAATTGTATTTACTTCTTCGTTACTTTCGGTCTGGAGAATGTTTGCACTGATGGACCACGTTGTCTTAAATGGGACGGGTCCAGTTTCTCATCGGCCTCTCAAGTGATGTTCTAATGTTTACATCCTCAGAAAAAAAAAAAGAAGCAATATTTCCACAACAAAATGCCTTGTTTGAATGCATGCTTCTTTTTCTGTTGACTGATCTTGTGAATTTTTTAATTTAAACTGATTTTAACTTTTTCTTTAATTGCAATGAAAAACCTATAAAGGCAATATATGTATTAATATATATATATTATCGTATTTGCTATCATTTGTTACACATGTTTGTGATTTAAGCGTGAACAAGATATTATCTATTATTCCAAACATATAATATCAAAGTGCATAAGTTTCCTGCAGCCAGACCCAAAGTTTCAGCTGCAGAATCTCATCTCAATAAGTTGAAATCCATCAATCAATCAATAAGGGAAAGTTCTGTAGTACTTCCTGGTTCCTGCCGTCGGTACTTTGCATCAACAGCTTTGTGCATCAAGCTTTTTCTTTTAGCTGAATCATAAAGACAAATACATTCGAGTGCTGACAGTGATTTCAACAGTCTGAAAATAAAAGTGGGTAAATTGAATAATATTTAGAATGATTCAATTTCGTCTTTTTGGTCCCCTCAATTCATTATGGAATTCAAAAGGTACTTATCAAACATGAAGGTTTTATTTTAATGTTTTGCTTTGAAAAGAATGAAGATGTATATGATATAGAATATAGATGTATATAAAGTTTACACATATCAGCCTTGATTTAATTCTGTTTTGAAGAGAGAGATTGTAATATAAGATACTTCTATTTTTGGAGCTGCCAGTTGTTGTTCTTTTTCTTTTCTGTGCATGAACTCTGACTCAGAACTTCATGTGTTTGTTGTCAAAAGTCTTGTCTCCTCTGGTCTGAGCTCGGCCTCGTGGTGATTGGTCTGAAGCCGACCCCCAGCAGAGCTCAGGGCCAGGATGGAGACGAGGCTGAAGTGTTCTTATGAAAGCTGCGATGGTCCAATACACTGCCTGCTCTGTTCATCAGTTTGGTTCCTTATTTAATTGTATGTAAATTCTCTTTTTTTTTTTGGTTAATAAAAAGTTGTTTTTTAAGTGTGTTGTTTTGATCCAAATAATGCAGTAGAATGATTATGAAATATTGTGTTTCTGATCAGCTTTGTGAAGATATTCATGTGTTTCTTTGCTGTTGGAGCCACTTCATTTATTTGGAAACAGGTTTTTTATAAGGATGTCCAAACGTGAAGTCATGAGGATGTGATGCTGCACCTCAAGTTTCCCTCTGCCTCAGTGTCAGTCAGTGTCTTTTACTTCCCCTCACACAGTTTCTGGGTTGAGTAACTCATGACCTGTCTGGATCTTCTACCTACAGATGCTTTAACTCACAAGTCTGGAAAACCAGGATAGAATAAAAAAACCTGCTAAAGACGTGAACAACTCATAAAACTGCAGAATTTAAAAACTGCTAATTGTTTCATTCAGGTGCACAAGGAAATGTTTGTTCTCAGAAGTCAGTTTGTTTCCCACTCAACAAAAACAACTGACATTTCCTGTAGCTACAAAATGCAGATGTGAAACACTCAGTCCCGGTTGAACCGCTTCACTCTGCAAAATCTAATTCAGTCTAATGCAAACAGTGCTGCAGTAAATACTAAACCTGTGAGAAGAGGTGCTTATTCAAGCTCATGGTCATTTTGAAGGATGAACGTTGTGCTGCTGTTTAACCGTCTCACATTAGACAGAAGTGTTTTGTGGCATAACTCACTGATGATGGTGTGGGAGGACAAAACAACAAAGCACTTGTTAAACTGAACAGTATAGTCGGGATGAAATGAAGATTTACTGTCGTTGTAGTTCTTATGTAGATTAAACTAAACACAAAATATAAAGCATATGTCTGAAATATCTGGGAATGCACGTGATCAACATGAAATGTGCATGTCTTATATCTACAGGCCTGTTATGGTTTAGACAGATCTGCAGTGAAGTAATCGTAATCTGTATCACGTGCTGTCATTCGGACAAAAGCTCTGGACAAAGCTTGTGAGTGCACCTTGAGTTGTGTATTGTTAAACTACATGAATGTGTATTTGAAATACAGGATTACAGCTCCTCGCCGCCTGTAAGCCGACGTGTTCAGCCCCCGGATGTCTCCACCTGTCCTGAGGCCGAGCTGCAGCTCCTGTGTCTGTGGAGGAGCTCAGGTCAGGTAGAGTAAATCTGCTGCAGACATTCTTAGAGAGTTAATCTCCTTAAAGTGCAGAGGACGAGCTTCAGATGTGCCACAGTGACCGGGAAGTCGACTCCAGACAGGACCACAGTCGTAGTGGAACTTGGAGAGACTCTGATAAGTCACAGGGTTGAGATGATGTGATGCTACTTCTGATGAAGGTGTAATAACAAAATGAGTTCAAGTACAAAAGATGAATTAAAGGCTTTAAACTCAAACTTAGAATCTGTTTAAATGCCTTAACTTTAATCAGGTTTCCTTTAAGCTGAACCTAATCTCTAAAAATCGTTTTCTTTTGGCTCAACCATCAAAGTCAGTCCTCAGCAGTGACATTACTTCTTCCTCCGGTGCATGAAAAGCTTCTCCTCAGCTGAAGGTCCCATCTGCCCCTGTGCAGGTCTAATGAGTGTGATCAGTGAGGGTCGGTGCTCAGAGCCACTGACCAAAGTTTCTCCAAACAGGAGGGCCCCTTGTATCCAAGAGTCCGGGGCCCCATCTGCACCGGGGGAGAGGACAAGGATGTTATTGTGCCGAGAGACAGAAGCAAAAGTCCACCTGACGCTGCTCCACCAATCAGGATGCACCTCTGGGCTGGACTCAGGTATCCTGTGTCTGCCCTCTGGGAGGGGGGAGAGGTCAAAGGTCGGGGAGACAGAGAGCACCTGTTTGAAAGGAGACTTGGAAAGTTTGTTTGAGGGGAAATGGTTCTGAAAAGCTTGATTCACCACAGAATACTGTAGATAAAACTACCAAACAGCTTGAATAAACTTTATTTAAATGGTATCAGCTACACTTATCAAATAATCATTGCTGGGGTGTAATATAGTACATTTATTATCTATCTTTACTGAAGTACGTTTATTTTCAAGTACTTTTCACTTTTACTATACTACAGGTATCAGCAATTACCTGTAGTGTTAGTGTTTTCACTCACATTATGTGCTGCATTCTTCGTTAATATGAGTCTGTGTTATGGTTGTAAAATATTCAGTATAAACATTTAATGGTTTAATAAATAGACTATTGAATTAGGCAGTAGGCTTCACTCAGCAAGTATACGTTTACTTTTAATACTCAATGTATATTTAAAAGTTAGTATCTGTTACTAAATTAGGTTAAAGTGGAACTTTTACATCAGTACATGTTGTGTATTTGACTTCATACATCGCTGTCATTATTATTACACTTATAATCCAATGGAAGTACAGAGTTTTAATTTGTATGTTTAAGTATCTTTCCCATCACACTTTCCTCTTGAGTAAATCCCTAATCATGAACTAATACTTGTAGATTATTTTTAAAGCAGTTGGGACTCTGCACCATTTCAATACTTCATTAATAACCAGGTTCCTTTAAATTGAAGCCTAATGAAGTACATCAGATGAGGAGATGTACTTCTACTTCAATTCCACCGCTGCCTATTCCCTTCATAGAGATTCCTCTCAGTCTGAACATGTTTCAGCTGATAAATGTTTGTGTTCATCCATTTAAAACATAGAAATAGAAGCAGTTCTCATCCACTGGTCCCAGTCCTCCTCTCCCAGCAGGAGGAGCGCTTCCCTCTGGACCGGTCCTCCCTGTGCAGACGCCGGAGCAGCGGCGGCGCGCACCCCCGCCCTCTCCCGTGACGCACGGATGCCGGAGCGGCAGCGACAGGCGCGCTCATCTCGGAGGGACTGGAGACCGGAGACTAGGGGGGGGAGAAGATCGCCCGGTTCGCGTCCATCGGTGGAGCCTCAGATCTGCGGGGGAACGATGCGCAGACGGAGCCTCTCCGCGGGCAGCGCCACTTGAGAAGCTGCGGTCCTTCCTCCGCCGGGACACTTTTCTACTCTCGCCCCTTTCCTCCTCTTCTTGACAGGGAACCAGACGAGAAGCTTCCAGCGCTCACTCGGCTTCGTTTGACCCCAGTTTGAAGACAGATCACTCGGGTTGGTTATCTGTCGCTTGGACACAATGTGGAGGAGCGGGATCCTCCTCCTCCTGCTGCCGGGGCTGCTGCTCCTGGCGGCCGCTGAACTCCAGCAGGAGACGGAGCCGCGGAGACTGCCACCCCCGGGAAAGTTGGATTTCGGTTATGTGCCCGCGGGACTCTACGAGACTCTGGCCCATTACGAGCCGGGGCCGATCGGGATCCTGTTCCAAATGGTGCACACGTTCCTGTACGCGGTGCAGCCCAACGCTTTCCCACAAGGTAAGACTCCTCATCCAGGTACACGGAGTCCCCGAGGGTTGTGGGGGTGTGGGAGAGATGGGATGCAACTGGGAATAAACACCTGTGATTGTGTTGGTACAAAACACTGTGTGCGCATCATCCACATTCACTGGGTTCCGTTTAAATCCAGACGGTTCCCCGTCAGATTATATGAAAACCCAGATGACTCTACACGCTTTCACACAAACACACACAGACACACACACACGAGTCTAATTTGCTTTTCATGAATGATTCTCAAACATCGGAGGAGCAGTGTCTTCTCACGGACGTGTGGTCCAATCCGTGCGTCACGCAGCAGTTCCACGCAGCGCGCGGTTTGATTTGCGCGCATCCGAGCTGACATGAGTGTGGTGCCTGTGCCCGGGGCGCACTTTGTGTCAGGTTAATTACACTTAATGAACCTCTTGCTGCCTGCACCGTGTTCTCGTTGACACACACACACACACAAGCCACAGTTGGTGTTGTTGTTGTTGTGTGTTTTTGGCCCGAATGAGGGAGCGAAACGTTCGTTGGAGACGCACCGAGCGCGTCAGGACGCACGGTTCCACATTTAACACAATTAGACCTGACGGCTTAAACCAAACACACAAGTGGTGTCTGCGTTTAATCGGGTCGTGGACGTTCAAAACATACGTGTCTCCCCCCCCCTTCCATGCGTCCCAGTCCCAGGGTCCATATACTCCCCTCGGGGACATTTTGCAGATTAACAGCTCCCTGAGTCACCTTGGTAATTGCGTAATCCCATAAACCCCTGTGCCATATGTTGTTGGCCTTTTAGTTTCCAGTTTGTCTCCAGCACTTAGGGGCTCACGGCCTAATCCTATGGTACACAGACCCCTGCTCGGCTGTTAGTTCATTCAAGGGTGCATCTTCCAAATGATGCAACAGCCAGAATGGAAATCATGCGGAAACGGTCGTACACAGTAATCCAGCATCTTGTAAACAGTTGTGCATATTTAGTCATTGGAAAAGGCCCCGGGGGATTTGTTGTTATTGTGTTTAGGTTTCAGGATAATGGCACAAACGAGGTGCATGTGAGGATATTTAGCATCCAGTGATCTGTCAGGTCTGGTTTGGAGGTTTGCAGCAAACCACTGGGATTTGCCCAGCATGTTATTCCTGTACCAGAGCGTTACAGGAAATCCCTTGTGCACCGTGCCGTTTGTTGGGAAACATCATTTGTGAGTTACATTAAAATCTACAAGACACGGGAGGAAAAACATCAGTGAATGGTTTCCACTCCAGTGGTTCTGTGACTGGAGGTGGTGCAGATCTCAGAGTGGAGCTCTGTTGAGACTGGGTGGATGTTCAGCCTGTGGTTAGCCACGGAGTTAACCTCCGTCCAGCAGACATTTCAAGAATGAATCACAGAGTCCTCGAGCAAAGAAACGGCAAAACAAATCTACTACTAATATCTTGTGGTCGCGCTTTAGAGAGACAGTTCATCCAAGAACACAAGACAAATGGCAGATGGACTTTCGAGGTATAGTGAGAAGATCAGTTTGTCTTTCTTATGCAAAGACCACTACAATTCAACTTGTTATTTTTACAATCGATTAGTTGTGCATCATTACAACTGTGAAATCTTTGAATTCAGCCTCTAAAATACGATGAAGAAATCTACATTTATATTGTTTTCAATCCATAAACCAAAGATATTGAATTTGCAATAGTATCAAATAAAACAGCAGCAAATCATCACATCTGAGAAACTAGAACCAGAAAACCAGCCACAACCTCAATAAATGAGCGGTTCATCAATTATATAAATTTAATTTATTATTTAAACCTCAAAAACACATTAAAAAGTTTCCAACATCTCTCTGTGTTGCTCTTTGTTGAACGTTTGCTCCCTTGGAGTGATTTCAGTTTTGGATAAAACTCTTTTTTTATAGCTTTCTAAACTTTGCTCACTTCACCCGATGGTCAATGTTGTGAGATATTTTCAAACTCCTTGACATCATTAACAATATTGGCCTTAAAATAAATGCAGCATCAGTTGGATTCCATCCATCCTTTCATTAGCTATATGACTTATCTTTTGAGGGTTGCAGGGGAGGGCGGGGGGGGTGTGGAGTCAGTCACACTGGGTGGAAGATGAGGTATAACATGGACAGTTAAACCCCCGGGATGGATGACATATGGAGACATGTCCCGCCTACGGCCAGTTTATTGTCTCAGATTAAGAAAACCTGGATGTGTTTGGACTCTGAGGGGAAACTGGAGCAACCAAAGGACAAACCCCAGAGAGAACATGCCAACTACACATATCTTTTCATATAATTTCATTAATAATAATTGTGTTGATGTGCTCAGTTACACTCAACATCTACTGCACATCTGTCGATTCAGGGATCCCTCACTCAGGACTCTCTCTTAGGTTCCTGCATGTTTCCCCCTGTTAAAAGGTTTATTTTTGGTTTCTCCTCGCTCCTGTCGGGGGGGTTAAGGACAGAGGATGTCGCACCACGTTACGCCCCATGAAGCCAAATTTTCAATGTGTGAATGTGGCCTTTGAAAATAAAAATGTAATTGATTTGAAACGCACCTGGCAGGGTGGTGCCTCCACCTCCCGCTGGATCGTGAAAGTTACTAAAAAAGCCTCTAAGTGAACCTGAAGTTGCCAAAAACAGATGTCGCTGGCATTGAAGAGCATCTCTAAACATCACCTGCAGGAATGGCTCATGACAACTCATCCAGATCTCAGCCCCTATCTGCTGTTTAAGTGTCTCGAACCCTGAACGGCTCTGCTGGGTGCCGTTATGTCGCTGTACGATTCAAACCAACGCCCCATCACGTCTCCCTCTGTGCAGTAACTGTTTTAAAAACGTCCATTGATCTCACGTGTGTGTTCAATGCCTTCGACCGACAACTTCCTCCTCTGTATCAAAGTGTGTGAGCCACTCGTTGGAGGTGTTAGTAGCGATGAGAGTAACGAATGTATATCACGATCACCCACACAGAGCAAATGAACACTGACATATTCTCTCCAACATTTTCTAACGGCTTTTCACTGCAGCGTGGAAGCCCGCAGGAGCAGTTGACGCCCCCCCCACCCCCCCCCACCCCTCCATCTCCCTCCCTCCCTCACACCCACGCACACACTCTCTCTCTCTCAGCAACACACAACTGTAACATGCCGACACACACACACACACATGCCCCCGTGTCCAAGATCATAACCCTTTTTATACGGAATATGAAACACTGCTGTTTTAATGGAGCTGTTAGAGGAGCGGCCTCGTGTCACTCAGACTGAGGTGACGGTTACGTAAACGTTCACATTCTCCTGGTGCTGATTCGACGGGACGTTAATGGCGAGCGCGACATTAGGCGCCTGATGTGCCAGAGGAGGCTGCTGGGAAACAGCTGCGAGTTGAGAAGTTTAATGACATTGAAAGAAGGGAAAGGAAAAAGTTATTTTTCTGTTTCCTCACAACCTGCATCGCCCGACGGAGGCTGAGACTTAATTTGTATTTGAGGCCTTAATTTGACAGGATATTAATTTATTCATCCGGCACGTGGCAGAGAGGACAGTTTAAAACGAGGAGGGAGTTGGCTGCTCTGGTTGTTTTGGCTGAACAAGGTTTTTATATAATCCTCATTGTACGTGTGGACTGAATTTTCTCAACACATACTGAATCAAATGTTGTGTAGACATTCATGCTCTTGTGCCAAGAGATCAAAGTTTTCCTTTATTTTGTGAAATAGTCATTCGTTGTATATAAAAATGGACGTAGACTGGAAAGTGAAGCCGATAGGGAAGTGCCCAAAACCTGTATTCTCTCAGACGATCAGCAGAGGGCGACACCATTGGTCAGATATATTCAAATAGACCATAAAGCACTGTATGCATTGGGGCGTGTATACCGTGTGATTGGCAGCTAGTACTGTCCAATGGGTGCAGTGTCCTTGAGCTCTGACTCCACCCCCCGCTCCTCAAAATATGGTTACTTCTGGTTTTAAAAAACCAAGATGGCCACCGAACAAAATGCCAACACGTTGGGTTGACACTTGGATCGGGGTTGACATTGAATTTCCTATTTGCATTCATGGTTTCCAGATGATGTATCTTAAATCTATAATGAAGCCGGGTCTGTGGAATCTGGAGGTTTTTCTCTGATGCTTGTTTCCAGCTCGACTCACAGGGGCCGAGTTGAAAAGTGTCGGTGTGTTTTGCTCAAGGACACTTCGGTGGAGAACGTGCCCGTGGGAGGACGCACGTCAGGAGCCTGTGACCTTCAGCTTCAAGGGAAAACCTCCCTCACTCCGTTCAAGCTCATTAACACAAACAGTAAATCTAACATATTTACGGGCCTCCCGGATTCCTTTTAGTTTTTTCCGTGTCGTGTAATTACTCTCGGTGTAAGTCGGCATAGAATAGAATAGAGGACTTCCTCCCCCCCCCCTCCGGATGAGCGCGGCTGGGGAGACGATGCCAGCCGCTGTCGTGCATCAGAAACCCCGTTGGAAGCTGTTTCCTCATTAGTGTCTGTGCTCCCTCCTCTCAAGAAACCTCGCCGAGGTGCAGCCCAGGCTCCGGAGGACTGGTGGGAATCTGGCTTTAATTCAAGGACAATAACAGTTGCCAGGGAAACCCATCGGCCGGCGTGATGTTGCTTTATGAATCTTGTGTTTCACTGCACCGCTGTGATCCGAGGCGAAATATCACTGCACAATCTGCGAGATGGAAACATGCAGGTCCGGTGATAGGATCCCACCTGATGTTGGTTATTTAACACCCATCAAAAGATGTTTTTTCCTTTTTCTGAGGCCGCGTCACAAAGGACACGGAGACATGAAAGAAACCCGAGGAGAACGTATCAAAAGATTTCTAACCAGGGACGAGGCAGAGATCCAAGCGCTTTGTGAAGTGCATCAGAGATTTAATGGAATTATAAAGCAGCAGACATTTTGTGTTTTTGTCACTTTCATCCTGTGAAGAGGAAACGGTGACAGTACAGATCCTCTGAAGGTTCAATTCTGATGAAGCTCAACTACACTCAGGAATAAGGGTCCAACTTTTCTTTGTTCTGCTGCTTTGGTTTTTAATTTTGATGTTTGAGGTCGATAACTATACAAAATATAACATTTTAAATGTTGGGAAGTTTGAAAGAGACATAATAGAATAGGAGGTTAGAAGTAAGGTTACAGAGACATAATGGAATAGGAGGTTAGAATGGATTTACAGGAGTAAGGGAAGCAGGACTGTGTGATGGGGAAGTGAAGCAGCTCCAGTGACCTTCTGTGACCCAAAGGTCAGACGGGGGTTGTTCTGTGTGGCTTCCAGGTGTGAGTCTGTAACTGCCTCCACTGAGGAGATTGTGTTTGTTTGTTTGCAGAATTACATGAAAACCACTGGAGCCATTAGCATGAAGCTCGCTGGGATGGTTCAGGAAAGAATATATTAAATTTGGAGGAACTTTTTTTTCTCTTTTTCTAACTTTGTAAGATTTAGTGTTTTCCTACATATTCGTTGATTTGTCAGAGAATAATTCATGGATCCTGAAACCTATATCTAGGATAACCTGGTGTTGATCCAACTAAAAATCCAGATCTAGTGAATTTAAATGTGTGTTTCAATAGAAAACCGAGGCTGACAACAGCAAACCTGGAGTTAAAAAATTGCCTAAAAAGCATTTATATTAATATAATATAAACAGTCGATCGCTTTCATGCTGCAGCTTTGCTTTAAAATCATAAAAGTAAACATTCTCTAACCGGAAGGTCGCCGCTCGACTACGAGCACCTGCTCTGCTGAAGTGCCCTTGAGCAACGACCTGAGCGTCCGTCTGTCTCCGCTGACCCATTGTTTAACAGGAAGTCAGGGAGAAACACTTTAGCTCTGAGTCTGGGAAGAAAAAACAGGGGAATTAAGTCATGAGTCATTATGTTTTTATTATTCAGCATTTTTCGAGGCCAGTTGCAAACATTCTCCTAATGAGGGATTTCTTCAGCAGTCTGCAGAGATCAGAGGCTCGGCCTTAAAATCTGCAATCATCATGTCTCAAAAAAAACATGTGGATACACCAACGACTTGAAGAAATGAAGGTTCCATGTCCTATTTAGATATTTTTGTCAAACACCCATGTTCTACATCACAGCACAGATCAGTGCAGATGTGTTTTAATCGGACTCTGACTCCTGGATCCAGCTCATTTTATTTTGAAATCCTAGACTTTGTGTAAAGATGGACAACTCATCCTCAGTTGTACAAAGTATGTGATGTCATTTGAATACACACATTCATTTGACGTGTACTTTAGAGACCAGCAGTGAATATCAGCTCAGTCTCAATCCCAAAACACTGGTGATCCACAGCTCGTATCCAATCCCAGTACCTCCCTGTGCATGTGGCTGTGTGGCTGTGTGGGAGTTTCCCTGCTGGTGCACTGGGAGCTCAGATGCTCGGGGTGTGTGGAGGTTAAAGGGTCACACTGACTTCAGCTGCACATACAGAGCCACGCACTTCGATGGCAGTGGCAGCTCAGTGGCACATTCAGACAGACAAAGGCCACACGGCGCAAAAACACACGGGACAGAAATGACACTGAAACTGTGTCAGCTTTTTATTTAGACAATTCGGAAAAGTTATCTGACTGCGGCTGACTCTGGGTAAGCAGCAGTAGAATAGATGGAAGACTGAATAGACGGATGATGGAGGTAACATCGAGCTCACAAGCCTCTGGTTCCACAAGTTACTTACTATCTGCTCTCATTCAGCTTTTCATTCTTTAGTCTTTTTGAAAAAGCAAAACATGCTCCGGGGGTTTATTGTCCGTGACCAGCTACTCCAGCAACTCAGCACTTTTACAAGAATTGAAACTATGATGATTTCTAGGTTTAAAAAATAATTCACTTGTTGTTACTCAAGCTACAGCTCCTCTATCAGATTTAGTAAGGACCAGAATAAAATCAACACTTTAAGACTTTTTAATGAACACTTCTTCATTATAAAGTCTTCTGTTTCCCGCTGTCGTTATAGACAAGTCAGATGTCCAGGTTTTGTTCCAGGACAGGATTCTTTGTAATTTGTGTAATGACTCTGGTTGTTCCTACTTTTTTCCTACGAAAACCAGAAGTTCTAGTTTCTCTTCCGCTCTCCGTCATCTCCTGTTATGACATCATTTTGCCTGAACGACCCTGAGACTCTCTGGATCTCTCTGATGCTTCTCGCCTGCTTTACCCACAGAGTCGTCCTGTTGACATGAAAGAGGAAGCAGCACTTTGTGTTAGTTGTGTGTTTAGTCTTTGTTCTGTCTGATTTCTAATTAGTGCTTCTCATTGTCATCCATCTGAACCACGCTGGTCCGAGCGCCACCTGCGCTGCTTAATAAATGAAGTGGCAGCTGTGCTTGGTAATATTAAAACACTGCCGATGCATATTTCATACTTGTGTTCCTGTCCTCAGGGCAGATTCAAATATGGCCAGAATTATGAGTAATATTCAGCCGCTTATTAATTATCAAATCCTGAGAAATGTTTGTTCCATTTTCATTTGTGCATCATATTTGTTAAAAAGCAGTTTAGAGAACACAAAGCTAATGTTACCTCGTTTCTTATACACACAGTAAAGTCAGGATCATGTTGTTGGTCAGTGGGATTAGAAATCTGCCCTGAGGCCCCCGGCACAAACCAGTCAGAGTGAGAGAGACACATTCATCCCCTCAATATTTTAAACTTCACCCAAACTTCCATCTGTTACAAACACCCTCGAACTAGAAGATTCATCGACTGGACTCCTACGATCATGTCATCTAATTATATAACCATGTAAACAAAGAGGTAAGGTGACGCTCTTTACTAGATCTCATGCTCTGTCCAAATAAATGAGCCTGATTCACTGAACAGGAAGCAGTTGTCAAACCAGAATTCTGCCTCTCTGCCATGTTCCCTGCCCCGGTGGTGCGGTGGCATCTGTACAGCAGAGAGTGATGTGCCCGGCTCCTCTGCAGTGCCGCTGTGCCTCTGTCCGGTTCAGTCATGTCACGGCTCTGACAGTTGACGGCCCTGGGATCTGGGACGCTTCAGGACCCTGGCTCAGCCTCAGTGGCCCCCGGCGAAATGCCAGCTGATCGCCAAGGGGGGGGGGGGGGGACGTGTCACCTCAGCAGAGTTTAGGTTTTCATCAGGTGTTGAAGACGCAATCGAGTGAATACGCACACATATGATATTATACAGCAGGTTTTTATCTTTCTGCTTGTTCCTACACTTTATCATGAGATGTATGTCGACATGGTAGATTGTATATACGGGAATGGAGGATGGTGAATCAGGCCAAAATACCACGTACACAGTAATGATCATGGTGTGGTAACGAGGTCCCGGCAATTGTGAGCCAGTCTCAAGTGTCAATAATGACGTCCATCCTGTTTTTACAGCATCAAATATCTAATTACCATCAATGTATTTTATAAATTCTTTCTGTAACCTTTATTTAACAACATAAAACAAGTATTAAGGTGCAACTTGCAGCATCGGTCAAAAACATTGTCATCCCAGCGATTCCAGTTCCTTGTCTTTTAAAATGGATTTAAAAGCATTCAATGATTCAAATCTCGTAGTTTTAAAACGTGTTTGCGAAATATTGATGGAGCTGAGTATCCAAACGCCCTTTTAACAAATCTCGGGAAGCATGTTTGGCACAGAGAGAAATATGAACACAGAGAAACTATCTTGGATGAAAGATTGGATGTGTTTTCTTGTCCCATCTGCTAACATGGAGGAGGTGGGGCGCATAACCTTTCCTGCAGCCAGCCACCTGGGGGCGCTGGTCGTTGTTTTTTTCACTATAAGGGTCTTTCATGTCGTCAATCTTTATAAACAGTTAAGGTGACACACACTTATATATCTTCTATATATCTTTATCCTTATCACCTGAGGACACTTTATACTGCACACAGCTGATAAATTGATGTGGAAAATTGGAAACCGTGATAATTGACCAACCCAAATTTTTCAATTTGTTTACTTTGTGTCACCGAGGAACATAAATCCTCCAATTATCGTCTGAATTATTTAGACCTGATGTTCTCAATCTTCTCGACACTGCGTTGGATCTTGTTCTCGCTCGTGAAAGACGAGAAAAACACTTTTAATTTCTGCCCATTCGGGTCAAAGATACAAACGTGGTTCCGCTCTCATCACTCACGACTCGTTTTACATTTAAGCCGCCGCCGCCGCCCCGGCTTTGTGAGAGAAGATTAGGCTCCATAATAAGAACACAAAAAGTCATATTGTACTGCACTTTAATTCCTCGCCTGCAGCTCCTGTCCCGTGAATAGATAATCAAAATAGCCTCCAGCTACGTGTTGTTACTCTTGAAATGGATCCACAAATCTGGGATTAGTCTTTGTGGCGGCTCAGGCAGACAAGACGAGGGGCTGGAAATGAAAACCGCTTCAACCTGAAGTAATTATTATGCCATTTAGAAAATGTGACAAACGGTTACAACATGAAAAAACCAGCTGAAGGTTAATGGGACGACAGCGTGAAGCTAGGAGAGCGAGTTCAGGACCGGTCGTGTGAGAGGAGCGGGTTTCCAAGCTGAAAGAAATCGATACGATGAAGGAGCTTAACTTCACACAAGCTAATTAGAAAGTAAAGACGTAAAACTCAAGCTGTTTATTATTGTCTTCAGCTCGGCTCCAAACTATACAACTTTAACCTTTAACCCAGGCAAATGTATTTATTATTTAATTATACTATTAAATTCCAGCGCTGGTTTATCTTTTTACAAACTAAGAAAACATAAATAATGACTATTATTTGTCCATGTACATATTTGACCACAAATGAGACATTGATTCTTCATGTGATCAATAAACTTTTGTCTATGAAGAATGTGAATGTGCAGAATCTGTTTGATTTTGGGTTTGACCAATCACGTTTGATTTAGTTGCCCACAGGTTAACAGATCCACATGGAGATCAAGATGTTGACCTGAATTCATCAGCTTTTCATTAGAATTCATTAATCTGGATGAAATCTGGCACATGTTGGAGACTGATATCTTTCAGTGTGTAATTTAGTGCAGCTGCAAAGAAGATCTTATAGATTTAAACCCAGATAAAAGGTTTATTTAGGGATTTATCTTTATCAGACAACACTAGAGGAGGACACAAGAGAGAACAACATTCTGAAACCAGGACGTTGCAGTTCCTGGTCAGGTGACCGTGTTCCCAAAACATAATGTCTAACACGTAAAGTGCACTCAAGCACTAAAAGCTACTGCATCCATCTGGAATCTCATTGACTCAATTACTTCAAGGTTTTCCAAAAACATTGTTCACTTCCTCCTGATTGTGTCAACACGTCCACTGTTCTCTTCTCTGTACTCGGTACGTGAGAGAGAAAAAAGCCTTTTGCCTTCAAACGGAGAATCCCCGGGGCCGGTTGTCATCCAGACTCACAGCCCCCCCGCTGCTGCCACTGCATCTGCACTTAAATAACTTTAACAAAAAAGCTCTTTGTGTTTCAATTCTGTCAGAACAGTAGTTATGAGGTGTTTGGTTACTTTGGCAAAGTCCCTGGAAGTACTTGTGCTTCAAAGGAAAAGCTTTTATAATCAGAGTTTCACCTTTTGTTTTGAGTTCTTCTAAGACGATTCAAACTGTTGAATTCATGACTCGCTGCATCGCAATGAGCTGCCTGACTCCCTTTGAAAAGAGGAAAGCCATCGAGTCTCTTTGTTGAAACGTGTTTGTACAGTATGAAGGGGAAGAAGTAGATCAATCGACCGAACTGACAGCTCCTCGATTCCGGGGAGGGAAGAGATGCATCTCATTTGGAACGCCGTGCGCTTCAACCAGGGGCTGGCACATTAGCAGAGCAAGTGAGGGGTGATAAGAGCTGTGGCATTAAGATAAGTTTGAGACATTTCAAGGTAATATTATAATGCCACCATCAGCTTAAGCTCCCGGCTATCTGACAGAGAGCAGTCGAGAAATACGGCAGAGGCGGACGCGGAGAAGAAAATCGAAAGATCACGGGAGCAAGAAAGGCTGAGAAGATATCGGCTTATTTAAAGAAAGGGGAGAACTGGGAGAAGCAATAAATGGAGGGAGTGTGTTTTGGAGAAAGAGCTGTCACTTCCCCGGGTGCTGCTAAAGTCTCATCCAGGGACGTCATATTTGGGTCAGGCCTGGGTAGCCAAGCAGGAAGAGGCCGAGGCGAGCGGCTCAGCCCTGCTGAATGGATGGCAACTCATGCATCCTCTGTCTCTTTGTTCCGCTTCACTGGCGACAGCAGTGGTGCCCGCTGCAAGTGGACTCTGGGGGCATGGTGGGTTTGTAACTGCAGATGTGTGGCATGGAGGGGTCGACCTGCCAACACCGGAGAGGAGGACTCTGAACGGCCGTCCCTCGCCACCGTGGCGTTTGGCCTGGCTGCCGCTCATCACACAGCTTGACAAGGTCCTTGTAGCTGTCGCTCAGCAGCGCGCTGACAGCTCCCTTGAATGGGATGTGTCACGGGTCGGGAATGTGGCCGTGTCACAACTCGGAGAGGAGTTTCAGGATGTGTAATGAAGCCTGCAATGACTGGCAGTGGGTCAACTGTGTACAACAAAGGGAAGTAGCGTTGACCCTATGTGGTTTAGGTGGTGGGTGGGTGTTTTGCGGATGTTTTTCTTTTCCTCCTGGTGAAGTAATACATGAATAGAAATATCTCCGGTTGAAAAATAATTATTATATTCATGTAGAAGACAGACAAAGAGGTCAGGTTGGAAGGAAGGAGAGATTCAAGAGTTTTTGATGATAGAAAAACACAAAAACACTTTTACATCTCTTGCACACTCCACCCAGACTCCACCCCTCATCTGAATGTTCCTGACATTGTCCTGCTGTTGTGAATGTGAACACACCTGACCTCCACAGGCTCCTGCAAGTTCTTCAAATGACAAAGTCCAAAAAGTGTCTTCTCCCAGTTTTTGGGATTTTGTTTGGCAGTTAATGAGTGAAAACAGCTTTCCAGAGGAAGTTCTTCTCCACAAACAATCAATCAATCAATCAAATTTTATTCCTATAGCCCATATTCAGAAATCACAATCCGTCTCATAAGGCTGAACAAGGTACGCCTCTGTCCTACAAGAGTAAAACTACCAAAATACCCGATAACAGCTCTGTGTAAATCAACACAGCAATATTTACAACATTGACTAGTAGAAACTAACATAAATGAAAAGTGTGTCAATGTTTAAAGTATATAAACATAAGAACATTTTAGATTTGTCAGTAACGGTGGAGTATCTGAGGAGACATATTGTATATCAAGTAGTCTTGTTGTCATAGTCCACGATCAGGATCCACCTTCCCACTCTGTAGTGTCCTTTCCTTTCTCTCATCGTCACCTGTGCAGCTCGGCCTCAGCCTTGATTAGCCGACAGTAATCTGGGATGTTGTTGGCCTGGGTCAGACTGCAGAGACAATCCGCTTGGTTGTCTAGTGGTCAGCTTGCCAAACAGACTCCACAGCAGACCGACTGTCCTTTTGTCCCTGGACCGTCAATTACCTACTTAGCCTGTAAGGTCAGAATAAAGAGGCCTGTGGACAGAAGATCCCAAAACCTGCTATTATGAAACCAGCTCTCTTCAAACTTCTGGACAAATGTTGGTCTGTAGCTTTCTGAAGTTGAAGATGTCTTATTATTTTCCTCTTGGTACAACCTCAAATGGGGTTTGCTGACGTGTAATTGTCATTCTGTCTTGTAGCTCTCACCATGTTTTGAGAAAATACACGGTTTAGAGCATTAGAAATGACTACGTTGGTCAACCTCATCTAAAGATAGTCTGGATATGAGGCCGGACCCAAAGCAATACTCTCTCCATCATATCCTCCTACGCTGCTCCGCTCTGCATCCCTGATCCCAGAGAGCGTCACTTTGTTGTCTCGTCGAAATAAATCATACAAATGAGGATAAGATGAACATTTTCAAACATCCGCCTCGAAGGTGTTTGTGATTTTTCCACCCATAAAAAGAGACGGAAGCTTTTTTCACCTCCAGGCAGCTCGCAAAACGAGGGTGTGAGTGTCAGATTGGCCGCTTGGGAAAGTCACAGGAATGTTGGTGCAAGATGCCAACGTGTTCATTTAAATGTTGTTTATAACTCAACTAGAGCAAGTTACACACTTTGCATATAGAGGCGGGTGTCAGCATGTGATTGGAATAACTTCCATGGGACACATTTTTTATATTTAACACAAAACTTCTCCTTGAAATACGTCGGCACAGTTTTGCCCTGAAGCCTCAAACAAATATAAAGTAGAATGGCAATCAATGCTCCTCAGTCCCCTTAAATTCAATCAAGTGTCATAGCAAAGCCAACAGAGCAACACCCTGTGTGGTCTTTATGGATCTGCACCAAATCCCTCATGTTCCTTTGGACGACTCTGTAAAACTATTTTATTAAAACTGTTGATTCCCAACTGATGTCACATGATCTCAGCAACACGCTGGTGGCAGTTACAGGTTTGTAGCTGTATAGTGGCTCAAACCTTATTTGCCTTTGCACCAGGAGCTAACTCATAGAAATCAATTCCCCCAAATGAGCCTGATTCTCTCTCCCAAGATTTGTTATTCTCTTGGAAATCTGTGAAAATACAAATTAAAAAAAGTTCACCTTAAAGGAAGTCATTTAAAAAGTCCTGCATATGTCAAATTGTCAGTGTAGATGCATTTAATACAAGATCAGAGCATCACTTTCTGGTTTTAATGCGCCGCCATCTTGAAGAATACTACTACACTGCACTAATATTGTGCATATCTCTGTAGTCACATCCCTTGAGTTCATGTTTATTATTCAGAGACCGGCAGGATTCATATCCTCATTTCTCTGAACCTGTGGATGAGATTGAAGCAAGTCCCTTTGCAATATAACATTCTTTATTACTGTCTGCTGCCATGTCGCCTGGATTTATCTGTGTGAGTGTGTGAGAGTGTGTGTGTGTTAGTGTGTGTTTGTGCATCTACTGTCGTGCATCTCTAACCATCGGTGTGATTTCCACTGGAGGGGCGGCTGTCAACTTTATTAAAATAGTAGATGTGCATTGCTCTGGATGGTATTCACAGTCGGATGTATCGGTGCGTGTGAGCCGATCCGAGCAGATTCAGAGATGTGTGGACGCTTCTTCCCTGTATGAGCACGTCTCACCCATGGATTCATCCGGCCGCTGTGTGAAAACAGAATTAAGTGGAGTGTGCAGAGACTCCAGCTGTTTACATGCAAGGCCACAGTGAAGTGCTCTCCCCCCCCCCCACACACACACACCCACACACCCACACGGAACATCTCTTAACATGAGGAGGAATCAGCAGAAATATTCTTTTTTGAATTGAAATGGGAGGGATAACTTTGTCGCGGCTTGCTAAGTCGTTTCTAGGTGAACTAACACCGTGTGTATTAGTTACACCAGCACTGACGACAAAGAAGGAGGCCCCCCCCCCCCCCCCCCCACACACACACACACTCTAAACCGCTCAGTTCCTGCATGTGTCAGTGGTGAGAGCGTTGTTACACAGAGATCACGGTGAGAAAGATTAACAGTTTTAAATTAAATGTCTGTCCATGCGCCTTGTAGGTTTGAGAGAGAGAGAGAGATAGATAGAGAGAATGTGTGTGTCTGTGTGTCTGTGTGTGTTCTCCTCCCTTCCCTCGGTTGTGTTAAAAGCCCACTCTGCCTACATAGTTTCCGATTCTATGGTAACAGTGTGTTTACATTGTGCGGAGGTGTTTTTACACCGAGCTCATGGGAAGTCGGCTTTGATACAATCAGCCCCCGACAGACACACACACACACATACACCTACACACACAAGCATTTCAGTTAAATGTCAAGTCAGTGGTGTGCTGACATTCACTGGATGACAGCTGCCAAGTTAGGATTTGATGTAACTAGAATAATTAGCATAGTGTTGCAGGCATAACCATAATTTCTGTTAAGATAATATATAATAGTTACATTTTAGAGATAAGCAATAGAGATTTGTGGAAACTATAACTCTTGCTAAAGACACTGGAAGCGGACAAGTGTGAAAATACCTCTTGGACATGACAGATCCAGCTCGAACACACATGTTGACTTAACACAGGAGCGGCTAAAACTGATGCTCACTGTGAAAATGATATATAATCAGATTTCCTGGTTTATCTTCATCTTTGTCAAGCAAAGCAAATACCAACCAGCCACTGACCCAATAGTCTCTCTCCCTATACTCAGCTCTGGCCATTTGTCCACTTTCACCCTCTGTCAATCAAATACCAGAGCTGTCTTCTCTCAGAATTCAATGTAAAAACCTGACTGTGATTGGAATCACTATTTATTGTGTATGTGGACGGAATATGCAGAATCCTACTTCAATGTAAATATTCAGCACAGCAACAAGGATTAAACAGCCCTCAGATGTGTTTAGCTCCTTGTGTTACTGGACATTCACAGCGTGTGATCACTAGAGCTGAGGCCCAGTGACGCCTCCTGGAGGTGTCCTGGAGGCACCTGGAGGTGTCCTGGAGGTGTCCTGGAGGCACCTGGAGGTGTCCTGGGTACCAACACGACTTGACTGCGATCAATTCAAATGTACTTGATTGTCCCCTTGGGTAAATAACACAAAAAACAGTACACAAGGAGATACATGCAGAATAAAAGTGAATTGAATATTGCACCTGCCCTGAAAACACGTAGAAAGACAAAACACTTAATGGATTAAAAGATCTAAAACCTGCCCAGAGTATAAAATGTGCCAGACACAGTGTAAAGGTTGTTGAGATACACAACATGTTTTCCTTATTGAGTAGAGTGATAGACTTTTGGATGAATGAAAGCTTGACATTTATCGTAACATCTAACAGGTCAGAATGCAGGTCAGAATATGTGACGGGTCTTTAAGGATCCTGTGAGCTATGGTTTTAAATGACACGTCTGAAAATGACTTGTCTGTAGTTCTGCTAAAATCAACAGTTTGTCCATTATATGCGGAGCAGCAACACTTTTGTGAGGCACATGGATTCATTGCTCTTTCACCTGAGGGGACCTGCAGAGCTGGGTGGTAACTAGAGACAATAACAATCCATTACAGCTGCTTTAAACTGACAAAAAGCATTTATATGTAAATCCTACGGGTTATTACACAGGAGTGTGAAGGATGAGGGCAGGAGCAAACATCCTGTTTATGTCACCTCAGCGATGGAAAACGCCATGGAGACTTTCCAGTCTGCATTAGTGGTACAACCCCCTTGGTGAATTTAATTCTCTACACAAAGCTCTCCCCGCTTCTGTGCGAGTGTCCTCAGATAACTTTGTCAGGGAGAATCCACTGCTACACCGCCCCTGTGTTCCGAGAAAAAAGAGAAAGCATCCCTGACTGGTTCTGTTTGGTTTGCGCTGTGGTCGTGGTGTGGAAGCGGATCTCGTTGCCGGGCCTATTTATTTATATATGTTTTAATAAGCCTGTGAGCAGCGGGTGTTGTCGCAGGGGTCTGCCGGGGGTTAGGAAGGGCAGAACCAGAGTTGTGTTGATTTGGCTGTTGGTGCAAGTTGATTAGATTTGAATTCTCCGTGCTGCAGTTCACACAGGTTCGGCCACGCTGCTGTTAGTAAACCACGACATCAACTTTGTCCCTCACCTGTCCATCCCTCCTCCACATTCATCCTTCACTTTATCAATCTTCTCTGTATTCATTCCTCCCACGAGTCCTGTTTTTATTCATCCATCTGTCTCCGCCTGTTCCACATCTTTGTTTTTTCCTGCTTCAGCGATCCTTCCTTCTCTCTTTAGCTCTTCTACAACCCCTGATTTTCAATTTCTCGTTTAGTTGCTTAAAATAAATGACAATTGGCTCCTGTTCCAGCAGCAGGAACGTGTCTCTAGTAGCAGACGGTGCACGTCTGTGACGATCTGCTCCAATCACAGTCCAGTTCCTGCAGTGCACCTGCTCCATGTTGTAACTCTGCTTACTATAAAGCATAAACCACTCTAATCTGCATTCAACAGCAATAAAGAGTTTTGTGTCCAGAGCTGTGTCAGCTGTTAGTAGGTGCATGTCAATTAATGATGTAATGAGGTTATTTAGGAAAAAGTTGAATAGTTTGTCAAACTGAGAACCAAACATCTCTGACTGTTTGATTTATAGATAGATAGATAGATAGATAGATAGATGGATAGATAGATAGATGGATAGATAGATGGATAGATAGATAGATAGATAGATGGATAGATGGATGGATAGATGGATGGATAGATAGATAGATAGATGGATAGATGGATGGATGGATGGATGGATGGATGGACATGGTTGCAGCAGCAGGTCAAGGGCGTTGCACAAGTAGCAATAAAACAGATGGGAAGAATAAAAACAGCTCAAAATAGGATGTCATAAACATAAAATGTAATAAAAGCTGTATGTACGACCTTTACCCTTAGTAAATTATACACAATAAAGGATAATAGAACAACGAATCAGCCTATAAACAAGAGAAAAAACACAAGAGAACTGAAGTTGTTTGCATTTAAAGATAATGTAATGAGGTTAGGTAAGAATGGGACATATTAAAATACAATATGAGTATAAGATGTGAAAAACATGTTTATGTTGCACTTAAGATTTAAATATAACTTTTAAAACTGTCAAATATTAAAACCAAGCAAAAAAATCCTCACTTATACATTAAACATCTACAGTATGAAATCATATTGTGTGTGTTGTGTGTTGTGTTGTCAACATTAGAGAGGCAATGACACAGTTTTTCTAATTATCTTTTTCAATTCTGCAGGTTTGTTCATTCAAACCGATCTTTCAAGTGCAGCAGTAGACAAAGTTTTTCATTTTCTGGTTCCCAACTTTACAAGCGTGAATAATAAGAGCCTGAGTGTCAAAGTCAAACCGTGTTCAATAGAAGGTGAAGACAAGACACGAGTTTTTGTAAAAGATTAAACCAGAGATTCAATACAATGATATTTTCAGGACGTCAACACTCCGCTGCTCGTCTCGTCCCACCAGGAGCTTCGTTGTTAACAAGACCTGTGTTTTTTTTTTTCATGACATTTATTTGAGAAGAAGAACCTGAGTCTCCCACAGGGACGAGGTTATTGGCTTTTCATACAGCGTATGTTACATGATATTCCTGAATGGGTGGAAGCTGTTAGAGGCTCGGCTCGGCGTTTACAAAGGTCAGACATCTCAACAGCTCTGCCTCGATAACAACCGCAGGACGTCCTCTGGGTCACACTGACCGCCTCATTATAGAACCATCACTGTAAGAACCATTGTCAGGGGGTGTGGGGGGGGGGGGGGGGGGGGTACTGACTGAGCTGAGCTGGGGAGGATTCAATCCAATAATAAAAAGATTCAGAAACACAAGTACCACTGAAGAGGAGCAGGAACCCTCACATCCTCTTGACCTGATTCAACCTCTCTTCTCTATCTACCTTAGATTATAAAGTGTGAAATCCATAGATCCACACAACTGGGAACTTAACCGAACCTCCTCCTCAAAGCCAATTGTGCTACTGTAATAAACACCACATGCTTCATTAAGTGTTCCATCCTGGTGAGAAAGAAAGTTCTGAAAGTGTTCAGCACCGTGACAAGTTAGTTCTCCCCTGTTGTTCTGATGCTGAGCAGCAGAACCAACAAAGAGCTGCAGGATTCCTCAGGCGAGAGAATCCTCTCCTGTGAACCTGAAGAAACACTCATCTGGCTGCTTTATCCTGAGCTCCCTGCAAAGGGAGCAAAGTCTGCTGCTGTATTCAAGTTTACATAGATATCTCCACGTGTACATTTACATTTAGATATATTGAGTTTGCATTTTGCTGAAAGCGACGTTCCTAATCCACACACCTACACACATTGAGTGCAGGCTTCTGAAAGGTGGACAAACAGACCACAGGTCAGTTTCCAGGTGTCAGAGGCCGCAGTGTCCTGATGGAATCATTCATGTTGAAGCAGCAGGCGGAAGCAGAGGAGACGGACAGGAGAGAGTTAACGTGGGTGGAAACTCTCACATCAAGTGAGCTTTTCACTCATGCAGAGGGATTAAATGCCTCTCACTGGAAAACGGAGGTTGGATTCATTCCAGCCCTCCCTCCTCTCCGCTTTTCTCTCTTTCACCTCTCGTATTTTTTCCCCCTCACTCATCCTCTCTTTGTTCTTCCTCTCTCCTCCGTCTCTCTTTCATCCCTCCGTCCTCTCACAGCTTCCTTTATTTCCTGATGCTCCTCTCTTGGCTGATGTCCCAAACATCTATTCATTTATTAGCCTGAGCTTTCAGCGCTGCCGCCCCAGGCGACGTGGTTAATGTAAAACTCATTTTCTCTGACTTACAGGTTCCAGAGAAATCGTTCATGCCGCTGGGATTTCTCTGAATTCTGTCAACCAGACCTTAGCTGGGTTTTTAGAAATGTCAGGTCTTGATGATTGAAGCTGGAGATGACATGTGAACCCCAGAATCCAGTCTTTACTCAAACCTGCTTCCTGTAACTTTTCACTGCTCTGTGAACATCACTCTGGTTTCTACCAGGTGAAGATAAATCATTTTTCGATCTCTCTATTGATCATAAAAAGAGATTTTCCCTTCTTTTAAATCACCACATTTGATTCTTTCATTATCAAAACAGGTGCTAATTGATTTTCTATCGATTGACTAATTGCTGCAGTAGTAATCTTCTTTAATCCTCTGTCTCTCAGTGAGAGCAGCACAGAACTGAACCATCTCTTCTCATGTTTTTAAAATATTCCCCCACCCCCGAGGCCTGGTGCATGATAGTGCACTTCTTGTTTACCTCGGTTACAGTTTGCATCCTGTGGGGAAAAGGGGAATTCGAACACACCTTCACCACAAGGTCAGGAGCGTCTTACAAACACACAAAGCTTCACCACAACAAGAGAAGATGATAGCCGAGCTCGGTGCTTTTACTTTTCTCCCTGGAGAGCGGATTGTTTTACAACACAACCAGCGACACACAATAGTTGCTGCCGTCAGCCGTGTGAGGGCGGAGGAACTGATGGAAACAAACAGCATGTTTACAGGCTGACCTACAACAGACCTGTTTCTACTGAACATGGTGGGAACAGTGGATCACAGACTTCAGCTCCGACACAGTCCCATTAAATATCACATCAAATATGTCATGTTCATTGAGACACAGTTCTAAAGGTCTAAACTGTTTATTTCCAATGCCTCCAATATAAATCTATACAAGCCCTGTTGTTTTTATCTAGATCCATGAATTATTCCAGAGGAAATTGGTGAAAATGTCAAGAACACCCTGTCTCACAATGTTAAAGAAACTTCCTGGATCTGTTTCCATATTCAGTTGTTTCTGCGAAATCCTGCTGACAAACAAACAAACAAACAAACAAACAAACCAACAAACGTAAACTCCTTTGCAGAGCCGACTCCCAGACTTATCTTTAGCGAGCCCAGTATGAAACTCCAGTTCAAGTTGTGCTTCCAGTACAAACCTGTGGTTTTACTAAAGTGCATAGCAGGCCTGACTGAGGAATACAATAAATGATCCTGAGTCAATAAATGTTTCAATAAAAAGACAATTAGACGTGATGGCTGCTAACGAGGAGCTCCTGTTTCCTCACATCGGCTGAACTCTGACCCTGGATCTGCCTCATGTTAACACACATCTCATGCTTTGGATTATAGGCAACAATCATTAGTGTGTTTTGTGATTAATCATAACAATTCTTCTTTGTGGATATATTCTTCCCTCAGTGAAGAAACGCTGCTGCTGCAGAAGAAATGAAACAGAAACCCAGAGTGTGTTTTCACGTCTTATTTTTGGAATCCTCTCGCCTGTGAGAAGACTTCCTGCCTCTGTCATCTTCATGATGAGTCACAGCCTGAACTGCAGCAGGTGGAGACGTGGGAGGGAGCCGTGTCAGGCTGGGTCGGATTGGTTCTGTTTCAGGGAATTCATCTCTTTTGTTGATCGAACCGGATCAAAGTTCTAAAATAGTTTCAAAACCAACAGAAAACCAAAGACTTCAGGAACTAGGTTTTATTTATATAAACTTTTATCTGAGTTTTATTGGTTCCTGTATTGGCCACAATATGTAGTTTGGGCAAACCTTGATTTTCAGCTCAGACACATGCAGGTGTCAAGACGTGGACTAGAGCGTCAATACAGTTATTCTTCTTTATTTTTTAATTCCACATCTGCAGCTATAAGGATCCAAGTGAAGCACAGACTCTGTTAATCAGAGAACAATTGATTTGGACAAATGCAGATATCGATGTTAGGGGGGCAAACATTTCTGATTCCAATATATTGGCTGATGTCAAAAAACAGTTGGCAATGATTCCCTAGATTTAGTTATGAAACACTTATTACAAAGAAATCATGTATTTTCATGTAAATAAACCGTAAACTTGAATATAAATACCAATTATTAAAAGAAAATCCAAATATATATAACTTGTATTATTAATATACATTTTGGCAGATCTTTTCGGCATTGTTGTTAAAAGTTTTCATATCAGGAAGCTTATAAACTCTGATATTTGATATGATATCGATGTCTGTGGAAGGCTCATATTTTTTTAGAGATTTAGATTTTTACCAACCGATGCATCATCAGGCCCAACAGCTGTTTTCATACAGTTATTTCCAGACATTACCGATGCTGATAGGAATTTGTTTTTGACATTTCGTCATTCTAACAATAACGACAGTGACCATTCTCGTCATGTGGGACTTAATTAGGGTTCCTCCGGGACTCAGAGGGAACCAGGCTATCGACAGCCTCCTAACACGATGTCAGTCCACTGATAAATAATGAAGGAGTTGCTCACACTGTCAGACTCGGCCCGGCCTGAAGCCCGGAGGGAAGAGCAGTGGATGAAGGGCCACTGCAGTGTCAGTGTGCGTCTGCATCTCCTGACACCATCTTGTCAAAAAGTGTCAACTTGCTGCTTCAGCTTGACAGAAATTACTTCCCATAAAAAACTATATTCTGCTCCTGATGGCTCAGGGAAGTTTCCACACCGCCGGACCGGATATACCAAAAAGTTCAGTTATTAGGAAATAGAATTCAAATGTCTCAGAAGCAGATTGTTATTTTCTGCTTTCAAACTAATACACTGTAAAGATTCATCTTGATTTTGGTGCGATTATTTTTCTATTAAAATTTCAGTGTCGGCTTTGGGCTGTTGATATACTTTACATGTTACCTGGTAGATTTGGTTTTTAAGGTGTAAATTAATGGTTTGAGCACAACAACACAACTGACATTAGGAGCACATCTGATTTCTGTTGTGCTAGAAATACCAACACTGAAATCACACTATGACACAGGGAATTGATGGAGAAACAGGGTTTTTATCCATCAAATGTCAATTTCAGGCCGAAAAAAACATAAAATGCATTAAACTATTACGTAGTCTTAATAGGCATTAATTGCCTTAATGTTCCTTTCACAATTCTTTGTAATTCATTGTATGTTTTAGAAGAGTTGTCAGAATAGATCTCAGTTCACTCGACTCTGGATCACGACTCTCTCTAGTCTGTAGTTTCCAAGATCTCTGGGACATTTCCAGAATTATTCGCTTCTTCTGAGACTCTGGTATTCCTTCATATCTGTCATTCTCGTCATTGGTCTTGAATTTCCTTCATTATGGTCTGAAAAAGTCTTATATTCAACTTGTTGTGTAGAAACTCTCCAGCATGTGTGTTGTATTGTCATTACAGAAAAACACCAACAGTTTGCTTCATGTGTCTTTTCTTGTTTCTGTGTTGCTGCAGAACTGATCGTCAAACTGGCAAAGGACAAATTTGGAGCCATTCAGACGGAATATCAAAAGGTAAGAGTGTGTGTGTGAGGGTGTGTGTGTGTGTGCGGTTGTGTGTGTTTTACAACCATTGCTCTGCTTCATCTATTTGTCTGCTTTAGTGCCTCATGTTTTTCTAATCACTTCTAGCACTATATGATATGAATTACACGAGAAGTGCACCTCAGGGAGACGCTCTGCAGTCTGTGACTGTTCTGGTCTTAATAGCTTTTGTAAACCGAGTCGATCTTATCACCGGAACCCCAGAAAGGAAACGCTAATTGCTTCTGGAAAAATGTATGAAATTAGAGAACGATAAAACATCTGAGTTTCTTTTAAACAACAACTTTAATAACAACCTCCAGCTCTCTGTTTGTGGCTGAGGCCTAAAGGAAATACTTTTTTCCTAATTATGGAGGATTCTACCATCTGTTTGTGAGCAGTATTTACAAAATGCAACGATGTGGATATGCATGCTGGGTTTGTGAATACTTTGACTTCTTTTATTTGTGTTGCTTTTGTTCTGTTTCATCCACATGGTTTCTGTTTTGTGGCTTCGCTCTTTCTTTGACGCTGAGTTGCCTTTGTCTTCTGCATGCCCTCTCCATCTGATCTGGCCTCCCTCAGCCAGAGAACATAGTGCTGACCCTTCAGGTAAAGTCTGCACTTCACTGGATTTACAGTCAAACCCCCGTCCCCCTGTGTCGTCCTGCTCCATCCTGTCCCTGTGCGAGTCAGTGGGGCTGCACAGCTGAAGCAGAAATCCTTTGTGTCTCTATGCATTGGCTACTTTTTCCATTCTTGTAGTAGAGGAGGTTAGTTGTGCAGCTCTACGACCTCCACCCATCCCTCACCATCCACCTCACCACCACCCTTGGCATCCACCCTTTGGCTTGCTCGGACTTTCATCAGCGACACTGATGAAAACCTCCTTCGTCTTTCATTCATCAAACGGTTCCTCGTCACTGACTGTGATCCTCCTGCATCATCTCAATCAGGGATAATGCAACGGTTCATCTGAGAGTAGTGGAAACTCATCGTATAGAGAGATAATAGCCTGTTTTCCTTCTTTCTCTGTCGAGCACTCGTGGTCCTGTCGGGGCAGAGGAGGACAGCGTGCAGCACAAACCACCACATTCCTCTCAGCGTCCTATCAAACCACATATAATGGAAGAAATACCAACTTGGGTTTGGCTTGGTGAATTTAAGTTGGTCTCGTTTTACTGCTGAATCTGTGAATTCAATACTTTGAGTGTTCTTTCAGCCGCACGCTCCAAACTCTGTCCTGCTCGTTGAGTTTTTCCTGATTGTAATGACCGACAGTTTGTAAAAGTATAGCACAACATTAAAACTCTTCAGTGGTCGTATAGTGAATTCCTTTTTTCGAAACTTCTGGTCGGTCGGCTAATTTGCGTCTCAGCAGTATTTCCCTCCCTGATGACCACACTAACCACAGCAAGTTTATAAGCCACATGTTAACACACACACACACACACACACACACACACACACACACACACTTGATCTTTAGCGTGCTGATGTTGGCAGAATTCTTTCTTCGACTGTAAATCTTCACATACTGACCTGCTCCACCGACACAGCTTAAAAAACATCTGTTCAATTAAGTGCTTCAAACAGATCATTCAGGAAAACATCAATTAGAATCTCTTCCAAGTGCAGAAAGTCCTGTTGTCTCCTCAGCATCATATTTCTTTAGTTTTACTTTTAAATAAAGAAGTTAGGTACAGTCACGGGTCAATAAAGTTTGACTGGATTGAATTTATGACTGTGGCTTGTTTATCAGAAGAAGGACTTACATGAAACTAAAGGACTGAGCCTGTCCGATGTGCCACTAGATGAAATGTAGTCGAGTCTCATTCTGGTCCGAGCTGCTACTGTTTTGTTCTGGTCACTTTTAAAAAGGTTTGCTAGTCGGTGAAAGCCCCGGTGTAATCTTAGTCCGGATTAAAACTATATTTAGCCCGTGGACAAAAGCTTTAGGCTTAATAATTCACACACACAGAACAACAAAGTAAACAATGAAGTTCTTAGTTTTCTTTATGTTTGTTTTATTCCCTGATTTACATTATCGAATTGCTAAAGCACAGGTTAGAAAATCTACAAAAAACTATATATACATTAAAATAAAGATGTAAACTAATAAGTGCAAAAAATATTTGTTTTTGCTAGTGTGGAAATCACGTCACTGGGAATATCATGTGTCTCTTGCAGCTCCCAGTCCCAGTTTAATAGCAACATGATCCCAGTCAAGATAATGAATCCAAATGGGACACACACACACACAAAAAACAACAAAAAGGAATCGCATCATTAATTCGTTCACAGCGGCTCGTGTATCTCGGACATTTAGCTGACACTCAGTGACGGCGTCTTGCTCGAGGACACTTCAGCAGAGCTTGTGGCCGCCGCTTTGATGAAATCGGATTTCTGAAGAAACGCCTCGACATCCAGTTCGCTCTCGTTAGAAGGTCATCCTCCTCTTTTGGGCCCTTGTTAAGATAAAGCATCGCTCCAAAAATAGTCAGAGCCGCGGGCGCTTGGAGAGCGGTGGTGGGAAAATAAAACATTTTGTCCTTCTTTTGTGAAGATTCGACCCAATAACAAGCGAGAGCCCAGAGGCGGGACGACAACGCGAGGGCTCAGATTTGCACAATGCCCTCAACGCATCGGCTGAGGTCGGTGCTCTGAAGGCTCATTCATAATGCCTTTATAAAAATGGAAATGTCCGTTTTAAACGATGTAACGGCCACTGCCCCACATACCTCCATTATGTTAGCATGGTGGTGAAGACGACTTCCACTAGAGGGAAGCACAGAGTCGAGAGTTGTTTACGACAAAGAACATGTCGATGGTGGGAGAGGTTTTGATAACGCATCTCTTAAGAAAGAGGCAAAACAGGAATGTTAAGTTCCACCATTGTTGAACTTATCCACTTGAGTTCTAAGGTCAACTGTTCAACTATTGGCAACACTGCCCCCTCAGGATTTCCAGTGGTACTGCTCCGTTTGGTTTGTTACGTCCGTGTCCTGAAGCTTTTTATAAGACGAAGATAAATATGGATGAAGTTAATGCAGAGTAAGGACAGAGGACTCCGTCTGTTTCATATCTAAAATATGCTCAATGTCTCTTCTTTGACTTTTCCTGCATCTCGACGGAGCTGTTCGTTCTGTCCTCTCCGTTCTCTGACCCCAAAATTGGATTCGGTCCGAGAGGGTGCGAGTGTCAGCTTGTAAACTCCTGTGAATCCCTGACACAGCCCGAATCCTCCCTCATCCAAACGCCGGCTTTAGGAGTTTGGATTATTCTCACAGCGGGGGACCTCCCCAGTTTTCATAAAGATTTTCCAAATCAAGTGGAGACAAGTTTTTTCTCTCTGACATGTTCACTTCTTTTCTCTCTCTCTCTGCTTGTTCAGAGGTAGAAGCTGCAGGTCTCCTGGTGAACGCAGGGTCACCGGCCTACGCGGGCGATTAAGATTAGAGCGAATCAGCCGGGAGAGCAGTTCGTCCATTCAGGAGCACGGGTAGCAGCGCCGCTTTGATCCTTTTATAATGAGACGCTATTGAGCTTCATTGTGACAAGTTACATACGGTGTGGGGGAATTACCAACCCCCTATTCAATTTTGCCAATTTCCAAAGCTGGTGCTGAGTGCGGTGCAGATAGGAGCAGATTAAGCAGCGCAGTGTCGTACATGACAGGAAGAGGTAGAGGAGCCGAGGCTGCCGCAATTTAACTCTCTCATCGCATTCGGGAGAAATTTGTAAGAAATCGTGTCAAGTCACCTTGAATATTTCGAATATTCAATCAAAGTCGCGGCTTATTGAGACGTCGGGTTGAGGAACGAGCGGATTTCATCGTTGACGAAGAGGAATCCTGAGTCAGAGGATGGAGCCGAGTTCATCCCTCCACTAACTCCTCCCTCACATCTAGTCCTGGTGTTTTAATCTTACTGCCCTTCACCAACTTGTATTAACTCTCCGACCTCTATTCAATCATTAAAGGAGACATAAGATGCTTTGTTCAGATTGTCCATTTCCTCAAGTGTCTTTTAGGATCTTTGTGTAAAAGTTTGCAAACTGAAAATGTCCAACATTTTAATTTTACCGCCCGAGGCAGCTAGCCTGACACGCCCCTTAACGAAGCTACTGTACCATTAACAGCTTCTTAAATGGTCCCAGTTCCTTCGAGGTGTGAAGTCGTTGGAATATGGTAAATAAAAACATTGACACTGCAAACAAGATATCTTTAATGTATGTGTTTAGACAGTTTAAACAACACCTGGACACCTTTGTCCAATATTTGCATAGTGACAAAGAGTAAAGAAAAAGAAACAGGTTTGACAAGCACATAGATCATTTGGCATGTTAATTATAAAAACGTCTGTATTGGCTAGAAAACTGGATCTTTGTTAAAGATTGACAAACAATTTAATTTATATTATTTGGTATTTAATGACGTCAGCAACTCGACATCTCATACACCAAAGTTTTTACTGCCTGCTCCAACTTGGAGATGCTTTGAACGTGGATTTTCCCAGTCGCTGCTTATGAAAGATCATACATTGGTTAGCCAATCACAACAGAGAGGACCAGCTGGCCAATCAGAGCATACACTGGTTAGGTGGGGGGGGGCCTTAAAGAGACAGGAGCCAAAACCAGACAGACAGAGACAGAGGCTGAAAAGAGGAGCTGCAGCTGTGGACAGTCTGAGGAAAGTGAACATTAGAGCTTTTAAACCTTCCCAAGTGATAACATCATGAATATGAGCAGAATATGTCTCCTTTAACTGTTTATTAACCATCAAATCTTCCCTGTCTGTGAACTTGTTTGACGTTCTTTTACAGGTGAAATGAAAATATTGAAGAATCAAGCTTCGATGCATTTTCTCCGAGCACGTTTTCCAGGTTATTGGCTCCACCTGCTCAGTGCAGTATATTCTCACCTGAAGGTTTAACGGTTACTTATAGTTTAAAGTGTCGTTGAGAGCTATTGATTCACCTTAGTGTTAGTGTTTCTAAAACATTGATTTAAATGAGATGAAAGCAGCATACAGGTAGAATGTAAGGCTCTCATATCAATTTAATCTGGGTGTACTGGCTGTTTATTTGTCAGTTCATGCAACTCTTTAATATCAGCCATAAAGATGGAGATGATTATACTGCCGAGAGATAATCGTACCTGTTTCACGAATGCCTCAATTTCCCATGAATCCTCAAACTTCCTCCACTTCATCATGAGCTGAGCACATCTCCTTATTTCCCTTTAAAAAACCGACACTGCAGAGCACTCACTGCTGTGTGGTCCATTCCTATTGAAGCAGGGTTTTCATCAGATATGCTTTTCCCCTTCATTAGAGTGAGAAAGAAGCCGCTCCACAGGGCTACCTAGACGGCTCCGACTCCTATAATCCTTGAGATGTTGTTATCCTCTCAGTGCATGAGGCACTTTACTGGAAAATGCATGTAAAAACCACCTTTAAGATTCGCTCCCTGTTCGTTCCGGGCAGATCTCAGTGCAGTGACAGCGTTTTCATCTCACAGCTTTTAGGAGTCTTGGCATCTGTCTTGAATAATATTGTATCTAAAGAGTTGATTATTGAATTTGCTTGAGGTATTTAAGAACCGGAGAGAAAGGGATTCTCCGGTAGCGATTAGTGTTATGCAATGTGTATTTTCTTTATCCACAAATCCTCCTTTGGACAAAGAGTAGAGGGAGAATTTCCAGCAGTGGGATCCTGGAAGATATTTTTAGATTTGTTGCTCGTTTTATCCTCAGCATCCTCGTGTGTGTCCTCCCTTCTTCTCCTTTATGTCGCTGTTAATCTATCCTTTCTTCTCTCCCTCACTCCCCGACTCACCCACTCCCTCCTCCTGATACAATCCCACCACCACTTAAATCTCACCTCTTTTTATTTAATCTCTTTTCCTCCCTTTTTTCCACCTCTGATGCCCTTTTCTCACCTCATCTCATTCCCGTGCTCGCCACTGTTATGTTTCCTTATTCCTCATCTCCTTATTTTTTTCCCCTTTTCATTCCCTAACCCCCCCACGCTGACCCCAGGCCATCTACTACGAGATAGGCTTCCTGGTGTGTGCGGCGGTGGGCCTGCTGTTCGCCGTCCTGATCCCGTTAGCCGGCCTCTTCTTCTGCATGTGCCGCTGCTGCGACAACTGCGGCGGCGAGATGCACCAGCGCCAGAGGAAGAACGCCGACTGCCAGCGAGGCCTGCTGGGAACACTGCTCTTCTCCACCTCACTGGTCATCACGTGAGTAGAACACACACACACACACTGGAGCGAAGATGCAAGCAGGCATGTTTTATGCACTGGTATATGAATGCATACATATGCCGAAATATATTCAAGCTACATGCACGAATGCAGGCTACACACATCGAGGGACAAACACACTGTACACACATCCCTTGTCATCTTGTGTGTCCTTTCCTCACAAACACACACGCACACACAAGCGAAGATGCAAGCAGGCATGTTTTATGCACTGGTATATGAATGCATACATATGCTGCAATATAAATTATATGCACAAATGCAGACTACACACATCCCTTTCATCTTGTGTGTCCTTTACACACACACACACACACACAGATGCTGGTCATCAGCCTGCCTTCCCCCTCCCCCCCGCTGTTGGCTATATATAGTAGAGACCCCATATAGATGTTATGTGACAGCATCCTTCATATTTGTGTTTGGTCTAATCTGCAGGGAATTCACACTTGAACTTATTGTAGTGATTTCACAATTATCCTCATCATTTATACACATATATAAAACAAGAACAAACCATCATCATCATCTCAGTTTTCTACTATTCTCCTTATTTTCTATAATACTTCCTGCTCCTGGATTCAGGTTCTAGTATATCACAGCTCCAGGGAAGTGCAGTGAGCGTAGCAGCAGAGTCAACTCGTAGATTGCTCCTGGTGTAACTCAGAAATACTAATTGTAATTAACTGTTGCAGTGTCGTGGTTGTGAATTGCGCTGCCGTGCTGTGCTCCTCTGTTTTCCATCACTGGAGACAAACATCTCTGACACTTTCTGACACTCGCTCTCCCCGGGAACCAGAGAGCGGCGGCTGCAGCCGAGCGGAAAACACTTTAGATTGAGTTGTTTTAAAAATCATCACGTATGGACGATGTGTCTCCAGCTCCTCCCGCTGTCCAGACATGAAGACAGAATGTCCTGCGTACAAACACGTCCATCTTGCACATTTGGAGACAGAAAGCAGAACTGAGGTCCCACAGATACACAAGTCGGGCAAATTGCAAGTCTGTGTCAGCTGTCAATCACGTTTCATAACAAAAAGTAACTGATTAAAACCAAATTTACCTGAAAACTAAACGCTAGTGTGATAAGAACTACCTGATATGACAGAAACCATCTTTGGAAACAAATGACTGATGTACTTACTTTTGTAGAAGGTAGGGTTTATGGCCTATACTGAAGCCCACCACTAGGGGGCGATCAGGATGTTTTGGCTTCACTTTCAGGGAGTTTTAATGTCTTCCATCTTTAGTTACAGTCCAAATTTCTCAGTTTTGAAAGTTTGATTGATTCTTTGACTGTTTGAATCTCAGAATGTATTAGTTAGAACCTGATTAATCTGATCTCATCAGAGCTAGTTCTATAATGGTGAATATGATTTTAAAGACGAGTACATCATCAACCCAAACTAAAAAGTTTTGGAGCGCCACCTTCTTGGAAATGTAAGAGATGGGTTCGTCTCAGATTAAACAAGATAATGGAAAATGATGGAAAAAGGCTTCACATGCTCGGGTCTGAAGCTTCAGTGTGTTTATTCTATATATCAGCACATCACATCTCTGTTTGTCCAGTTTATCTCACTGAGATCGTCTCTGAGAAGCCTGAGGAACTCGATCTGTTGTGCCGTCTCCTCGGAGGGAGCAGCAGTCGCCGCCGGGGATGTAGCCGCGGCACAAAAGGCTTAGGAGGGCGTTCTCGTCTTGTGCTCGACTGAAGGGATCCAGGAATGTGTTTAGTTTGATGTTCTTTGACTTTCGGTCCTCGTTGGAATGAAGCCCGGATATTAGAAATTCCACAGCAATATCCTAGCAGCCCAGACGCAGGAGTCTGAGAGCATCGCCTGAGCTCTTATTAAATCTCCCGAGCTACCAGGCGGAGATGCTGCCGAGGCTCTAATGAAGCAACTACATGAAGGACAGGGATGAGAACCGAGCCCCGGACCAGGCTGCTCTTTACTGCCACTAAAAAGCACCGGGCCGGCCACAGAGGAGCGGCAGGGGGGATATTTATTTTCAGAGAAATGTTAAAATTGGATTAAGGGAGTAGAAAAGACACTCAGGTACAGGTGAGGACAATAGGATTGTGGAGGAGGAGAGAGAGAACAACAAAAACTAAATAAAAAACAAATAAACTACATATATGACTCCGCTTGTGTAAACCCACAGGTTCATTTTGACGTCTTGTTAACAAAGCTGTGGGAATTCTGATTTAATATAAAATGCTATCAGAACATTTTGAAACTTTATCTTTAACTTCCAATTTAATGTCCAGGAGGTCAATTGTCTTTCAAACTGCTCTTTAGATAATATTTTAGAGTGCAGTTCAATTCTGCAATATGGATTCATCTGCTTTACTAGAAATGTCACGTTACCTAAAATATAAGCATAATGTATGAATGACTAGGATGAATCCCCCCCCCCCCCATTAATTCAATTTACTACAATGCACATGGGCAGCAAAGTCAGAGGCTGCAAATGTAAATGCACAGGATCAATCGGCCCCCTGGTTTGATATCGCTTGTTCTTAATAACCCTCTTATCTAAATTTCTCAAATCCATGAGCACCACTGACAAACGCCGACTGGTTTTTTAACCTCCAACTGGGACGAGCCCTCGAGACGGTGTTCCCAACCAGCTAGTTGCCTTGGTAACCTGGAGTCAATGAGTTTAGCTGCAGCTTTTTTAACTGTTTCATTTTTCCCACTTTATGAACAATGAAAACAAGACAAGTCTGAGAATATTATCTTTGGTCCTTCAGGTGCAAAACAGCTGCAGTAATATAAAAAATAAGCAGGAGATGAGAAGTGAATTGTGTGTCTTGCGTCACCCTCTGGGGTGAAGGTTGCTGGGTCAAATCCCAGAGGAGCTGTGGTTGTAAACATGAATGAGTAATGTTTACTGGGTTAGAGTCGAGCTGCTGGGAGCCGGGGGGGTTAGATTCACACCGGTGACATAGTCATGCTCGTTGTCGTGGTGTGTGTGTGTGTGTGTGTGTGTGTGTGTGTGTGATCAAGTTCAGCACATGAGTTCATCCTGTGTCACTGTTTGTCTTTATGCTACAAGAAGCAGGAAATCAGACCCAATCAGTATTTTTACATAAACACTAATTAATTAACCAGATCCAGATTAAGGTGAAGAACTCATTAGTGCAGCTGTATCATTAACTCTCTCACCAGGTTCAATCAGGTGAACGAAGATCGGAATCTAAATTAAGATTAACGTGAATAATTAATGAGCCTTTGTTATTTGTGAACATTGTTTCATAATCACACATAAATAAATGAGACTGATTTCTCTTGGACTCGTGAATCTGAGCACGAAGTCGGATCAGGTTGATGATGAAAGTGTTTGTTTGCACAAACACAAACATGTGAGCAGAGAAGAGCAGCAGCCAATTAGAAGCAGATTCATAACAAGATGAACCCGAGTTTGTGTTATCAGATTTGTTGTGGTTTGTGTTTGTCAGATAAAGCCGGCGCGAGAAAGTGGAGACACACGTCCTCCATCTTTGTTTAGAGCCGATGACGTGGACGTTTCTTCTAGAGATATGTCAATGATAATTTTTTCGTTTTCAATAATTACAGGGATCATTTGATCAGATATTAAAAACGCTCAGATCCACACTGACAGATTTGTTTGATTGAATAAAAAGAGAAGATCCATTTCAATATCCCTTCTCGTGAATCTGCAGCACAAACATCTTCTCATCCCTCTGCTGTGTTTGGTTGTTATTAGCGTATCAAGGCTTGTGTGTAGTAGAAGCTGCATTCTGCATTAAGCCAGTCTGCACCTTATCAAAAAGAACAGCAGCAGCTATTTCCGTCTCGGCTAATCAGCTCTGACTCCACGTAACTCCTGCGTGGATTTACAGCGACGGTGAGATGACAGACACGAGATCCGTCCCTCTGTTCCAGCCGAGTGGAAGACCCCCGCCCGGCGCTGTTACCCAACATGCACCTCAGCGGCCTATTTCAGTCGCCGGGTGTCCAACACTATTAACCTAAAAGTTCTCGACACGGCGACCTCAGACACTCACAGTAATCACACAGGGTCTAATTAATGATGAAGCAGGCGACAGTGAAGTGAGCGTTCAGCGCCATGTGCTTCAGTCTCAGTCACTTTAGATTTCAGGAGTTTGTTCTCATATACGATTTCAGATATGAAGGATTTCTTCAGGTTCTTTACCAAACTGATCTGACTAAGCTCTGGGTGGTGACTATTTGCATGTTTCTATCAAAGTGTTGTGTCATTCTTCCTTATTTAACCATCAATTTAAGCCATAATTCTTCTTAAGACACTGATGCTTATTCCAGTGATGATGTTTCTGATCATTTTGGTTTGAGTTAGTTATAAAAAACAGTTTTAAACATCATGATTGACAGCAGATTTCCTGTAGGACCTCGATAGCCCAGCTCCACTTCACTTGCAGTATTTTCCCCCTTATTTAGAAGAGATATTATTAAATTGTTAATGAAGTGACCCAAATAAAGCATAAAAACAAACCCACGGAATCTTTTACTTCTTCATTCCCAGAACAATAACTGAGAATAAACCTCTCAAGTGACATTTAATACTTGGCTGAACTTTGCATTTGATTGCAGCTCTGAGGAAACGACTCCTAATTGTAGTGAAACGCCTCACGGTCACTTAATTGCACAATTACAGCACCACAATCTCTCAGACTAACACACAAAAATGAGCCCAAACTATTAGTCACTTAGGGAGACGCACAAACACACACTCCTACACATCCTCCTGCCGCCTGTAACCCACTCACCGCTCGGTTAACAGCCTCCTCGGGGGGGCGTCACACACGCTGCTATTTTTAGAGGATTCATTAATAGTGCGAAGATCATTAACTCTGCTCCGTCCTGAAGGAAGCATTCTTATGCTACTACACACATCAATAATAAATCATTAAAGGCCCAAAAATGTAATATTTACTTTGAAACATTTCATTAAGTTTAGTTTTCTGTAATATTTGATGCAGAAGGTACAGGAGGAGGATTTTTAAAATATCAAATACATTCGTAAAGTTGTATTTGTTTTACAGTTAGATCCTTAGAAGCTGCATCTGTAGGTGTGAATTATTTAGAAATGTTTTTGTCGATCTTCGATCTCTGACTTTTTCAAAGAGTCAGTAATACGTTTCTCTCACTTCCTGAATAATTCATATTTTGGAGATGCAAAGTTTTTATAACGCGATGAGCAGATGTAGTGTGGTTTCTCTTTGTGCTTTTTAAAGCTGTGTTGTAAGCTGTCACATTTTGAGCTTTACTGATTTTGTCGTCCTTTAGTTCGGTAAATTCATTAAGAGAGTTTTTTTTAGATAATTGGTAAGTTTAGTTTTTTTTAAGACATTTTTTATGTGTTACTAAAATGAAAGTTGAAAGAATGACAAGCAGAGCAACTTGCCATTTGGATTTTATTTGTTTTTTCTCATAAAAAATCCACAGTGAGAAACGTAAGTAGAGATTTTGAGATAGAGACGATTATTCATTTCTAGAAACTGGCCCATAAACATCTGTAAAAATATATATTGTCAAAGTGTACTCACACATTCGGTCCATAACTCTTTCTGTGCTTCATTACTTCATTACTTCATTTCCTCGCTTCTGATCTCGATGATTTTCTTTCCTCGGCACAATCTTCTTTTTTTTGTGATTAAATTGAGAAACATAAGAAAAGAACGTACAGAAACACAGAAGAGTTTTCATTTCTGTATTTTCTAGCTATTCCCTCTGTCATTGCTTTTTCACACAGGAGGTTGACATCCCCACTTTTACAACCAGGATGAACACAACAGTTATTAAACCAGTGAAAATGTGAAACCATTGAAACATATGCCTGAATCCACTCTATAGTTAAAAATATGTTACAACCCCATATTCAGTTTAGAGTGAACAGGGCAATATCCTCCCTGTCACACATCACATGGCCAATATAGTTTAATGGCCACGCGTATAAATGTCTCCATCAGTTGCTGGTCACAGTGGTGCAGACACGACTTCGCCACTGGTGCAGTAACATGAGAACAGAGCTGACACAGCAAACACAGACTGAGCAAACAGCACGAGCCCCAGTCACAAGGACACAGAGACACAGGAGCTGCTCTAGATCCAGCTGCTCTATACTGAGCTTTTATTTTTTGAAAGTTGTTAAAATACATAGAGCAGGAAACTACTTTGTCCTTTCAAACTATCATTTGTGCCTGAAGTCATATTTCTGATTAGAAATGATTTTTATTTGTCTGCAGGGTACATGCCATCGTGTCTGTACTGTATTTTATTATATTCGAGTATATCCTTCTGTCCCCTCTGTCCCTGTGGAGGAGACACGATGTCCCTGCAGTTGCCTGATCGCTGCCCAGCACGTAGACAACCACACAACGGCAGCTTCACACAAACCGGTGCCAAGCTAATTAACCAGAGAGGCTTGTTGTCAGATTTGCTTTACATCCCATCATTTTTCACATCTCCCGGGGTAACCTCACTTTTACTGGATTCAAGCCAAAATCCACTTTAATTTTTTTTTCCAGATTACATTTTGTCTCCTCGTCCCAGCTCATTTACGGTCTGCGACTTCTTGTAATGAGTGAAATATAAATCAACCCACAAAGTGCTCCAGCAGGGAACTCCACACAGTGAGGCTTATCGATGTGAGCAGCTCGGTCAGGACGTTCTTTTGGATTTATCGGTGCACAAACGTGTTACAATAGTGATGATGTGGCACCGGAGAGCAGTGGCGGACTCAGGGGGGGGGCAGGGGGGGCGACCGCCCCCCCTCGTGCCTCCTTGGTTGAAAAAGCGCGCTAAAGTGCCGTAAAGAGTGGCGAATTACGAGAGAAAATCCGATAACGTGCTCAATGAATGCCCTTCTAATGCCCTTACAGTGCCTACATGGTTGAAAAATTGCTCTCTAGAGTGGTGAATATGAGAGAAAGTGCCTTATTGGCTGCCCTTTACATAGGAAAACAATTATTGAGTGCCCTCTATGGTAACCCTTCATACAATGAATTATGACGATGTGCCCTCTAGAGCAAGAAAATCCGATCTAGAACAAGAAACTCCGATAACGTGCTCAATGAGTGCCCTTCTAATGTCCTTATAGTGCCTACATGGTTGTAAAAATGCCCTCTAGAGTGGTGAATACGAGAGAAAGTGCCTTATTGGCTGCCCTTTACATAGGACAAAAAGTATTGGGTGCCCTCTATGGTGCCCCTTCATACAATTAATTATGATGATGTGCCCTCTAGAGCAAGAATATGGCAAAACGAAAAAACATGTTGTGGTAAGATAATGAGGTGCAGACGTTCCACTCTTTGGTAGCTGACGAAAGGGGAATGAGAAAGAGGCGTTGCTTTCATGTGGCGTGCGTCGCTATAACGAACTGTAACATCGAGTGGTCCTGAAATCTGCATTGGATAACAAGTTTGCGATGTGACGGGAACAACAGGAAAGGAATTGGAGAATGTTGTAATGACACTCCTTGAGGAGAATGGACTGAAGTTGGAAGATGTCAGGGGCCAAGGCTACGATGGAGCTGCAAATATGAGTGGAAGCTACAAGGGTCTGCAGTCGCGAATTCAGAGCCATAATGACAAAGCTTTATACGTGCACTGCCATGCCCACTGTCTGAACCTGGTCTTGGTTGAGAGTGCCAAATCAAACCAGCATTTTGTTAGGTTTTTCAACTTAGTGGAAAGTCTTTACACATTTTTTGCCGGATCTACAAAACGCCATGCTGCGCTTGTTAAAATGCAACAGTCCATGTACCCTGACCAAAGGGTCTGTGAATTGAAAAGGCTGTCTGACACAAGGTGGGCATGCAGAGAAGACGCTCTGAGGTCCCTGAAGAAGGTTCTTTCTGCCGTCGTTAAGCTGCTTCGGAACATGGCTGACAGTGATCCACCAGACGCTGCAGCAGGTGATGCCCGGATGCTCCTGCGTAGCATAGATTTTGAGTTCATTCTAGGCATGGAGATTACCACACCCATTTTCAATGAGACTGCCATCGCATCTGCTTCACTGCAGAAGAAAGACCTTGACTTGACAACATCATACACCATTGTGGAGGGAGTTATACAGAGAGCAAAAGCAATGAGGAAGGATGAGGAGTTCAAGGTCCTTTTTTCAAAGGCAAAAGGGAACTCAGAGGCAGCAGGAATTGAGGTTCCAGATGAAATTCCTGGACAAGCGAGACGCAGAAAGGTACCCCAAAAGTACAAATACAGCACCAAATCTGCTACGGAGGACTACCAAGCCCATGACCTGGAGGAGCACTACCGGGGAAAGGTTTTCTTTACCTTCCTTGATACACTCTCCCAGGAGCTACACCGGAGGTTCAAGGGGAAGGATGAGACACCAACTGGGTTAATTCTTTCAGGCCTTCACTGCCTTACCATCCCAAGTCACTGGAAAGGCATGACAAATGACAGAGTTGCTCGATCTGTCAAAGATGTATGCAGATTTTATGATGTGGAGGAAGAAAATGTTGTCACCGAGCTCAAGGTGTTCCACTCATCATATGCTCTTCCCCCCAGCAACGTGAAAGCTGTGTTAAAGTGCCTGAAAGACAATGATGTGCAATCAGTTTTCCCTGGTCTGACTTTGCTACTAAAAACATATGCAACAATCCCGGTGACAACTGCTTCAGTAGAGCGATCATTCTCTAAACTGAAGCTAATAAAAACCCAGCTCAGAAACCGATGTGGGGAAAGTAGGCTCTCGGATCTTCTGCTGCTTTCCATCGAAAGGGATATTCCAATTGACTATAACGAGGTCATTGACATCTACAAACACATGGCCAAAAGAAGAATTCTCCTATGACTCCACCACCCACCATCTCCGTCCCCTGACAACTAAGCTCCCAAATCATAGCTTTCATTGTCATTATCACATCTGTTTGTGAAATACATGTTTATAGTTCCCTCTGTGTTTTGCTGTGTTTGTTGAATAAATATTGTAAATGTTTTATAGTTTCCTGTGTGGTTTTATCATAGAGGTGTAGTTATAATTGTAATTGTCAGTACCACATCATTAATTACTTTTATCTAGATCTCCTTATAATTTAATGCTTATCTTAATCAAGGATGAGGACTATTTCATCATACATGATGCATCATAGCTTTTGCACGCTGGTGGGGGCCCGTGTTGGGCAGAATGTGCCCTTTTAATTTTTTCGCCCCTGCCCTTCAAACAGTCTGAGTCCGCCACTGCCGGAGAGAGAGATGCTGGTTCCCAGCTGATAGCTGGTTTCTATCTCAGGGGCGTCGGCTCCGCAAATATCTAACGCACACAGAATCGTATTTCATCTCTTTGTCACTGTTTTTAACTTTATGTGCGACAGGGGTGAAGCGACCCCATTTTAAAAAGGCTGGCGTCAGATAACAACTCGAACTGTTCGAGTAAATCACCTGCGATGGAAAAGCAAAGGTTCACGATTTGCTCTCACTCTACCTGTCGGACAGTGGACGTGTGTCTGCTCTCACAACACTGAGGGTTAGGACTTGTATGTCCCATTCTGTGCAATGAAAATCTAAAAAGAAGGAGGAGGTGGAATAGGAGGAGGAGGTGGAAACATCGAACAGGCAAATATACTGATGCCACAGCGCCACCAACCTGGCAGCCATGTTTTCTGTCCATTGGATGTGCAAACTACTGCAAACTACTGAAGGGATTTGAAAATTGTTTGCTGGTTGGAACGTGAGCCAAGAAATAATCTGTTAAATATTGGCGAGGATACAGACAAGGTTTTGGATCCAGGATTTTTTTTTAAAATTGCTCTTTATTTGTCTACGTTTCTTTTTGACATTTTCTCTGATTTCCCAGGAAATAGTCCTAAAACTTGAAGAAGCAAATCAAGCGTATTTAAGGTTGTTGCCTATGAGTGAGTAATTAGATTGGTTTATATTTATCAGCACCGTTAGACGCAGGTATGCATTCTACTGATAGTTATTCTGGTTGTTTGCCATTTCCTACAGACACAGTGAGAAGATGCAGAATCCAGGTAATAGACTCCTGTACTCTCCACTACACTGCACGACAAATGACACAATCTGAAAGTCGTGATATTAGATTTTGTCTCCCTCCTCGTCCATGCGATCCCCGACTCAGCCATTGCCAGAGTGTGAGATTCAGAAGTACGACTTCACTTCTCTGGCCGAGTCTTCACTTGTGTTTTCTCTTCACTCCTCTGCAGAATCTGTAGGAATTATCTTTCTATCTCGCACAAGCCCACACACACACACACACACAATGAACCTCACTCCTCTCGGCTGAGGTCTCCACAGGCCGACTCCGGCAGCTGAGATCTTGTTTTACTGCTGCGGCTCCGTGCATCGATATGTTCAATACCCAGCGTGGGCGGCGGCAGCTCTGATCATGTGGAACATCACAACCACCTCAGGGAAAAAGTGTGTTTGAGGCGAGAGGGAGAACGGCGATCTTCACACTCCATTTGTTGGTTTTCATTCTGGTTATTTTATACTTAAATGTGCGTTTGAAATGTTTTTAGTTGTTAACGGAGGCTGCAGAATAGTCGTACTAATGTTCAACACATTATAAATAAATAAAGATCAGGGTTTGTTTGATCCTTAAGGGCTCACGCTGCTAGAACCAATTCTTGCAGTCCAGAGCTAAATAATTAAATGCAAATCTTAGATGATGGAAAATTAAATCCGAGCTCACGTTTGATTGGTCAAGGATTAATGGAATATGTACTTTGTTATGGAGACATTATTTACAGAGTTAATACACCAGCACTTGGAATATCACATCGTTAATATCTGTTTGAAAGGTTAATAATTGTTTATTTTTCTTTTTATATCCTCTTCTGCCTCTCGGCCAAATGTCTTAACGAGTAGGTCACCACAACTTCTAAACTACTAACTGTAAATGAAGGTATTGCATCATGCACTATACCCAGAATGCCTTGCAAATTGCAGTAACTAACTGTGAAGAGTTTTATGGTATTTTTTTAGATAAAAAAAACATGTTATACGTCTTTATCTACTTGGAGATTAACCACAAAACTAAAACTTCAGGGCCATGTTTTTTTTTATCTCTTGGCTCCACTGACCTTCTGTGGATGAACCCTTCTGGCTGTTTGGCTCAGAGTTTGTACTCATATAATTTCTGGTGTGTTTACTGTCAATTGTCTTCTTGTGTCCCACCCACTAAACACATCATCCTTATGAGGCGGGGGTTGGGGGGGTAAATAACACTGTCTTTTCTGGGTTGTGTTGCCCGGAGCTGCGTCCCCGGAGTCACAACACTTAGATATTCATTGTGTGGATAAATTCTTGTCTGGACACGAAGCTGCTCTGGGAGGCCGGACTCAGGCTGTGTCCTGGCAAAGCTCCAAGAAAACAAAATCAAACTGTGGTAAGAGGAACAACGGCTACTTGAGGGGGGAAAGCTGTTTAATGGAATGAAAGCACACTAACCAGAGGCCTGACTGAGTAGAATGGAGGATTAATTGCGTTCAGAGGGGCCTTAATTGAAAAAAGTAATTAATAAGACTCTATGGAATCCAACTGTGGCTAAAAGGGATAAAATGGAGGCTATAGAGCTTCCTCTTTGCCCTCTTAACATTAAAGTATGTGCATGATGTGTCAAAACTATGGATTTAAAGATTTGTCTCTATATAGAAATAAATTAATACGAAGAAAGAAGAGCCTGACCGATATGGATTTTTGGTTCTGATTCTTTCATACTGATCTATTGGCCGATAAACAACTTTAAATATAAAGAAAACACAAATACTGTCCAATTTATAGAACTTGAATTATGAATAAACATAATTACATAACGATAGATGACAAAATAAATAAATAAATGCACATCTTTTCCACATTGTTTATTTTGTAAGCATAGGCGATGACATGGATTTATCTGTGAAAGCCTCAAATTTGCTGATATTATCGATTAACAGATATATCGGGTTTGGCTCTAAAATGAAACGCTGGTTTGATGCCAGCCTTTCCATGCATGTGCAACAGGTCAGCTGCTTTATTCTCCTATAAATAAACCATATGGTTTCTGTTCTGAGCCTTTGATTACAGGTCACTGAGTTCACTGAGGCACCAAAACGACTGAAATGCTTTTAATAACACAGATTATTCCTTCATTCACTTCACATTCCCTGTTTGACTCTGTTTCTCTGATTTCTTTTGCAAACATTGCAAATTAAGAGCAAGCGTCTAAATCGTTAGTTTGTTGTTCGGGGGGAATTTACAATGACAACAGTTTTTCTTAGTGAGAGGCAGGATAATAGAGGCCCAGTTCCACCAGTGTGGAAGCAGGGACGGGGCTGGGAAAGACGACTGTCCCAGCCCTCGCAACTGCAATCACACTGAATGCAGCCCATTGTTGGAGTTTGTGAAAGCTATGGAGCCACCAGACCATGTAACACTCACTGTCCAGCCCCCCCCCCCCAGTATAGTGGCCTAGATTCTGAGGCACTGCACCAGTTTGATGCTCCTGTTTATCTGCAGTTGTGGGGCTTCCACCCCTGAGGGACGGTTTCATGTGTCGTTTGGCTTCGGCTCAAACAGGAACCGCAGCCGTTTTTTTCAGAGTGGCTGGAGGTAAATGGTCCTCCCACTGTGTGTGAATGGTCCCCTCTGGTCAGTCAGAGGCACACCAACACAAAGCAGCCCCGCAGACATCCAGTCATTAGCCACAGTTTGAGGTAGGACTCAGTTAAAGTGTCGCTGATACCGAGACAGTTGAGTCCGTCTCGATCATGTCGTCTCAGCCTCCCTCTGGGAAAAGCTTTGAGATGTTGGGATCTGACAGATCAAATAAAGTTGAATTCAAAGGAAACACATTCAGGTTTTTTAATTTTAAATTGGGTTGTTATTGAAAAGGTTTAAGATAAGATAAGACATGATAAGATAAGATAATCCTTTATGAGTCCCATCCTGGGGAATTTTGCAATATTACAGCAAGAAGAGTCAAAAATAGGCATCAGTTAGTCCTAATAAGTAACATGCAATACTTAAGTGTGAGGAAATATAAAAAAATATAAATGAAATAGTGTGAGAATACTGAAAGTGAATGAAATGCACATGAACCAATGTATTGCAGAAATGGAATTTGGACATTTGACACTAAAGAACAATCAATAAATCACAAAAGTGCACAAATCATCTGATTATTCAACAACAATCATACAAACTAATGTTGAGTTGAAGCTCAAGGTTCAGTGGAAGTTAAAACATTGATATTCCAGAAGAAAACGTGTCTATTTGTGAGCGTGTGAAAACTGGTGAAAAGTTATGTTTTATGTATTTCGTGCCGAACCTTCACATTCTAACTTAAATCCTCTCTTCGCTACCGTCATGCAAAATTCATGAGTCTTTTCTCTACTTGCTTAACTCCAGTCTGTGTTTACAGCTGAATGGAAAGGAATATATTTATCTATTATATGTGATATTTCAGACACCATTAAATCTTAGAATAACACTTTGGTAATGATTGACCCTCGGGATGGGGGGGGGGGGGGGGGGGGGGGGATCCACAGCGTCTTTGTTTCCTGTTGCCTGGATTCAAACGCTGAGAGCAGCAGTGAGAAAAATAATCTTCTTCAGATGAATTCACTCCACAGCGTCTCTCTTCTCTTTTCTGTTATCCAGCTCAGGAATGTGAGTTTGTTTGATCCCTTTAGCATGGCAACACAAATTTGTATTTTCTCTTCTTTACAACTAGAAGTGAACAAAACTACCAAGCTGAGCCCAAACTTGATTTGTGCTGAAGGTGCACGGCCGTGTGCTATGCAGGTCGTTTGGAAAAAAACACTCTGGCGTTTCTCTCAAAGAGTCTTTGTTTGGCTGCAGATTCCAACGACCTCGCTGGACGCCGAGCGCTGAGAGAGGCAGCGAGCGAGAGACAAAGAGAAAGAGAGGGAGGTGGAGGAGAGAGGGAACCGAGGGCAAAAGAGGAGAGAGGGTGCGGTCGGCAAAACCGAGAGTGAAGAGTGAGAGAGAGGGGGAAACAATGAAGAAGTGAGATTGAGGAATAAAGGTGTTCGAGTCGGAGCGAAAGAAAGAGAGAGAGAGAGATAAAAACATGGGCTTTGGTGATAAAAGGAGCACAGAGGGACAGAAAGAGAGGAAGGTGTGTGTCGTTGTGAATATGTGGATATGAAAATGAAAGAGACAGCGTGTTTGAAAACATGTGTGTGAGAGAGAGAGAGAGAGAGAGAGAGAGAGAGAGAGAGAGAGAGCGCTTGGCAGAGAAAGTGTTGGACAAAAGGCTTTTGTTGTGAAAGTGGCCATTTTGAATCTTCCCCTGGTTCCGGATGGCTCCCCTTCACCGGGTCTCAGCCTAGTTCTTTGGCCTAGTTTCTCATCGAGCCTCCACGAACAGGGCGACAGCTCCGCTCGCTATTTATGGAAAACGTCACGCCGCACGATTCCTCCAGACACGGGCGGCGAGAACAGTGTTTCTCTCTGGAGGGCAACACGTGACCCCGGAAACTGTTTGTCCTTTAAGGCTTTTTTTCTGATCATTCCACATGTTTAATGTGCTTCTACATATAAAGATGCTCCAACATCCAGGGTTTGAATGTTTTATATCAATTCTATAATATCACAGTGTTTGTATTATTATTTTTTAAATTGTCTATTCAGTGCTTTTCAGACGCTTCTCCTCCAAACTTCAAGTCTGATGAGTTGTTCCCGGGCTGCAACTAATTATGATGTCCTTGATTTAATCGATTAGTTGTTTGGTCCATAAATTGAAAACCAGAAATAGTCATTGTTTGACTATGGAGATAGTTGGTGACTAATTAAGTAATTCATATTTTGTCTTTTTATTTATATGTGATTGATTGTTTTGCAGTTTCTTCTCAGGCTTTACTTGTATGAAGTAAAACATGAAGGGAGCGTTTTAAAGATGCCGTGTTGGAACCCTCTAACCTGTGAGGAGTATTGTTATTTTAATGATCAAACAATATATCAAATAATCATATGCACATTACTCTGCACACGTTGTACCCCTGGTTAGACACCAACCTGCATTTCATGTCTCACTACTTTGAACTGTGCAGTGACAAAGTTTCTATCTAATCCAAAGTAAGAGCGCCACTCGGATTATAGAGGAGACTCTTCTTGAATTCAGAGATTCTCTGAAGAGACACATTGTGATGAATCAAATCTCCTTCACTCCACACACGAGGAAGAGCCTGGAGCGTGGCTGTGAAATGAAAACTCTCTCACGTCGATTCCCCTTCATGAACCAGCAGGCAGACAACAGGTGTTGACCCCATGAGCAGGTAGATTCATATCAGCCAGACTGAAGAATCCCCTGAGACGATTCACCTGCCTGTGCTGTGAGTCTAGAACAGAGAAGGTGACTTTTCTCTACTTCTAGGTCAGAAACAAACTGTGAAATTCCTAATGAGACAAAACGTGTGCTGCATAATTCAGGTTAGATTAGAAGAGATTAACTGGATTATAACCACAAAGTGAGACAGTGACTTCAGCGACTGCACATCACAGGACTGAAGAGAAGACTTCAGTCACACACACACACACACAAAACACACACGCCACCTTCTCCTTGCCTCCACAATAAGACGGTGAACGGAGCGTAAACCTCACTTTGCATGCAGTGCACTCACACACTTACTGTACACACACACACACACACACACACACACACTGCTGCTGCTGCTGCTGCTGCTGCACACACCTACACGGATGCACAGGCCCACATGCAGATTATGCAGTGAGTCACAACAACAGCCTGATTCATGTGCATTGATCTCCACCTTCCTGGTGTCAGGCGCTGACTCAGCCCTTCTGTTAGTCCTCTGTCGTAAAGCTGCTCCTCCTCGAGCCTGTCAGGGGTTTTCAGATAATAAACAATATGTTGCAGAGACGTTTTTTGTTTTATTAGATCAATCAAACTATAACATCTTGGCACATTCATCTTGGAGAGCGTGAGGATCTGTTGTCAACACGTTTATGATATGTAAAGATAATTTACTCTCAGGGACGTGAGAATTTAAAGGGTGTAATAAAAAGCTGCATGCTGTTTTTCAGGCAGAGATACTTTGCTGCTACTTTGTCTGTTCAGGGTGATTTGTGTGTGATTCCTGGATCAATAAGACAAAATGTGAGATGATGAGACTGTGGATCCTTTGGTTTAATGCGTCTGGAAACAGGCTCAGTGAGAACATTCACTTCACATAATTCTCTGTGGGCTTATGGGCCAGGGAGCTTCAAACGTGCAGCTTGAACACAATTAGAGGAAAGTTATTTAAGCTATTTAAAGAGAAACGGTTCAAATATGTCTCGTTAGAACCAGAATTATGAACGTATATTAAAATCAAGCACACTTAAATCTAATGCTACATCCTGGAGGGCAACAGGTTTTCTACATTGTGTGAATTAAGGTGACTCACATGTTCTTCTTTCTTGTCCTCATTAAGATGAATGAAGAATATCGAATGAAATGTTTAATGCTCATGAGTTTGATAATAGTTCTTGGAAAACACATCAGGCTTCTGTATTTGTTAAATACTGTTATTGATGCTGCAGCTCTGGTTTATAGACAATCTTCCTAAATAAGGTATTTGAAGCCGGTTTTAGACGTAATGTGCACGACACAATAATACATCCATAAAAACATACATGCAACACACGTGATGTTTGCCAGTGAGGTGCAGACAAAACACAGCTGTGTCTAGAGTGAGTCTTGGAAACAGCTTAATATTATGGTCTGTCTCTCCCTTGATGTTGCTCCAGCTAATTAAGCCTCGTACCAGGTCTGTTTGAAGTATGAGAGAGACTCACTTTAATGATTCTGTGTTTTTGCATTTCATTTGAATATGTTTACAAGCCCGGGACCTTCGATAGTGCAGATGGAGCCTCGGAGCTCCGAGTGGACTCACCTGCTTTTCCATGTTGTTATCTCAAAAAAAGCAATTCATAATGTTTTATTATAGATGTGTTAGTAATGCGTCGCTGCTTATAATCCAGTTTTAGAACTCATTCTGCATAGTGAGTACTTTTACTTTTGGTTCTGTAAGTTTATTTTGATTCTAATACTTGTACTTCTTGTAATTTTACTTGTTTTTCAACACTTTTCGAGTTGTTTTTCCACCTCTGCTCATTCTCTGGATGCTGTTAAGAAAATGTCATGGTGAATTAGGTGGTGCACACTGACCCCTACTGTTGATGACGCGTTATCTCCTGTTTCCCCCGGGGGTGGGGGTGCTGCTGCTGCTGTGACAGATGTTGGAGCAGAAAGGTCATTCAGCAGCAGAAAGGTCACGGTGATTGTGTTTGTGGTTTCTCTGCAGGATCGGAGTGCTGTGTGCGTACGCTGCCAATCAGAACCTGAGCTCTCAGGTGAAGAACATCCGCAGACTGGTCAACAGCAACATGAGGGACCTGCACACGTTCGCCAACGACACGCCCATGGTACGACAACAGAGATTAATACCACGTCAGCTTCACGTTCCTTCATCCTAACACGATTTCATGACACTCCCACATTCAGAGCGTGTGTTGTAGAAAAGGAATGAGATCATAACAGTTTGTGAAACGGTCCTCGAAATTAAATTATGTAACAAATGCATGCTCTAGAAATTCAACCGTCAAATTATAAGAAAAGGATTGAAGTTCAGGCGACTGGGGAATAATGTGGGGGAAGCATGAGCCGAGGTTCAGTCTTCGTTGAAATTTTAAATTCATCCATCCAGAGGGTCGTGGGGTGGGGGGGGATCTGGAGCCTGGACTTGATCCCCAGCGTATCACAATATATTTGTCTGAGTGTGTTACAGTTACAAGCGAAGGTATAAAACACCATGTCTGTCAAAAACGTTCTGTTTCAGTCATACCTCCTTCATTTAATCCCTTTAACCCGAGAAAAGATCATTTTCTCACCTTTTGGCAGCAGCAACATTTCCTCCTGAGCCAAAACATTTCACTCTCACTCTCCGGTTGTTATTTGAACACAGAAACCCGACCTGATTCCCATTGTAGAGAACGTTACACACAACACTGTGCCACGCGTTTTCTCATTGTCTGCATTTCAACACAACTGTTTGTCATTCGCAGCAAATTGATTACCTGATATCGCAGTACGCCACGGCCAAGAAGAAAGTCATCTACGACCTGAATCGTGAGTAGAAGCTCTCCCCGCGTGTGCGAGTGAATGAAGTGGAAGAGAAACTGTGACTTGTTTTCCCAACACTTTTGTGACAGAACTAGGTCTGAATATCTCCAGTGGCGACTGTTACACAGGATCCCTGTTATCATCCTACTTCTCTCCTGTGTTACAACTGCAGGCAGTTATTTCCTGAAAGTTTAAAACTGAAAGAAGCTATGATGCTATTAATATGAATCACATACTTCTCCTCCTCACGCTCTGATGTTGTCTTCTCTGCAGATATAGGTCCTCTACTGGGTGGAAGGATACACGATCAGCTGGATAAGGAGGTCCACCCGGCCCTGGACAGAGTGCTCAACATGGCTGGAGGTAAATCCGCTGCTTTTTTAATTTCCTCTTTCGGTCTCAATACAATCAGACGACCGAGGTCTGGCAGCTGCTGAGTGGAAGCTGTGGCTGCAGCTGCTTCACCTTGAGTGACACAGCATCATAGTGTACTTTATGTCTCTAGGGTTCAGTGAGATTATGTAAATTCTAAATGTTTAAACTTTGTTATAATCATTCAGCACCTTTTCCCCTCAAATCTTCCTTTTTATGCTTTTTTTATGAAGTGAAAATCGAGAGAGCCATCAAAGGTAACAGTGACCAAACAGTGACCCACAATCCTTTGACCCCCCCCGTCCCCCTGACCCTGTGAACTTTGACCATGGTGTTGCCCCTGTGGTTTGTTCCCCTGTGACCTTCCTCAAGCTCCTGGAGCTGTCAGAGCCCCGAGTCACAACCAATTCATTTATTAAAACTGCACAACGCAACATCTCACCCTGGTGCAAGGGTACAAAGTTTTAAACTCAGAGAGGGAAGGAGGTGGTGAACAAAAAGCAACTTCGTCTGTGGTTTCTGAGAGAGACATATGATGCTTTTTTAATTGTTCTTCCCTCTGGTGGGTTAAATAGATGTTTTTGTGAAATTAAGACATCTGCAAAGTGAAAAAGCCCAAAGTGGTTGACCAATTACAACACACTAGAGCAGGGAGGGTGTTGCAGACAGAGGCTGAAAAGAGGAGCTGCAGTCTGAGGAAAGTGATTCTGAACGTTAGAGCATGTAAACATACAACCTACTGAACCTGAAGCTGAGTACACTGTCTCCTTTAAGTCTGGATTCAGTATTAATAGATTGTGAAGGTTCACCACCTCCACCAAACAGTCAATTCCTCCCATTTTCAGACTTAAACATGTTTTTTCCCGTTGATAACATCTTGCACGGTGCAGTTTTAAGTTAATGGCGTCACCAGATCTCCCTGCACCTGGAAATCCACCGTTTAACCCCCCCCCCCCCCCTCATTGTTAAGTGAGCATAACAAAGATTATGCGTCTTTGTAACCAGTCCTGCTTTATTTTTATTCTAAGCGTTTTGTTTTTTTAACCAGAAACATGTCGAGAGTTGAGTTGTCAGAAAACCTGACGACAGATATGTCTGTGGTTACAGTGTGTGTCCCTAATGTTTGTGTGTATCGTTGTGTTACTGGGTCTGAGACGAGTCTTCAAACAACCTTTAATCAGCTGCAGAAGTTTAACTTGATAGAACAACACACTTTACTTGTGTTGCTGAGCATTTAACTGTGTGAGAGTAGATTCACTGTTTCCTCTGTTACCCTCCTGCATCTTTTATACCCGTGTTCAAGGATGCCCCGTGTTTTTTATCCTGTGTGATTTGAAGGAGTCTGCTGCAGGAAAGAGTCACATCATTCATTCATTATTCATAGTGTTCGTGTTGGATTATTGTTTCCCCTCTAACAATGATGCTCGGCAGTCGAAAGTCTAAATTTGGATGTTACAGATATGAACCACACGCTGGAAATTAAGATGGACGACATGACAGCTCCACTTACGTGTCTTGACCGCCTCCTCAATGTTTTTCTCAAAGATGGTTATTGTCATTTTCGGTATTTCGTGGAGATGTGTCGTCCATCTTTAAAAAGCAGTCCTCACACCAGGACACAGACACATCATTTGACCTAGATTGCAATTTTTAGGGCTTGGACCTGAAACTCAGTGTGTTGAACTCGGCTCAGGTCCACCGGTGCATCCAGTATGAATGTGTAACTTTATATGAACTGTCCCTTTCGACACACTTAATGAATCTGATTAATTAATTACATTCATAACTGTACCAGCTCCTAAGATTTGAAGTTTGTCTTTGCCCCAGAAAATTTGGCTTCATATTCAAAAAAGGTTTTTGAATATAAGTCTTCATTTGTGCTTTTCCCTGCTACAACAGTTTGCCTGAATGTCCCAGAACAGAACTAAAGGATTCTCAATAAAACATTCATAACTCCTCCCGTCTCTCTGCTCACAGCCATGCGAGAGACCAAGGAGGCCCTGGAGAACGTCAGCGTGTCTCTGGAGGTCCTGCAGGAGGGGACGGGGAAGCTCAACTTCAACCTGAGCCTGGTCCGCACCAGCATCAACCGCACGCTCAACGACCCCGGCTGCCACGACGAGCGCTCCGACGCCACCACCGCCCAGCTGTGCCGCAACATCCGCCAGTCGCTGTCCCAGCTGCAGATCAGCGCCAACTTCACACGGGTAAATAGAAACTACACACTTTAGATTAACAGAAGACATGTTCTTAGTCTGTTTGGCATGTGTTTTAAATTATTAAATGAATGAATTAAACTACAATGGTTTATGTCAGAACCAGAGATTAGGGAGCTGGAGTCGTTTGGTTATGTAAGATAATGTTAAACTGTGCATGTTTATTAGTGTCTCTTTGTCTTTTTTCATATTTCAGCTGCCCCGTGTGAACACTCAGCTGGAAAAGATGAACGAGGTATTGAGGACGGACCTCAGCACCATCGTGCAGAGGGTGAGTCTGGAGCATTAATACTGTTATATGTGGATTCTCTTACTCTGCAGCTTGATTTATCACAAGACACCGGCCTTCACCTAGTGTCCATGTCGACCCTGTTTGAGTTCTCTGTCCCTTCTCCTCCCACAGGGCTTCTCCTCTCTGAACGACACGCCTCACATGGTGATAGAACAGACCAGAAGTGTTGTGGAGAGTAAGTTTCCTGAAAGCAAACACAAAAAATCCTTCGGTTTTTATTTAATACCTCCTGCCATCTGTGGTACTAAACTTACTCCTTATGACTCACTGACATCCTCAATGTCTCGTTTCTGGTCCTTGCACAAAGTTCTAAGAGTTGAATTTGAAGCTTTGCCTGTTTTTCCAGTATCTTTACACGAATCATGCCATTGAAAACAAAATGGAGTAATTGCCTGATGTGTCTCTCAGGTGTACAGAGCCTGGTGGACGGCATCGGTCACAACATCAGCAGCTTCTCCAAGGCGTTCCCAGTGCAGAACTTCCTGTCCAACTTCACCATCTTCATCAGCCACACCCATGCTAAGATCGAGGACCAATACCCTGAGATTGACAAAATGGACTTCTACAGGTGCACTGAGCCACACGTCCACAAACGTGTCCTGACATGAAGTTTTATATTTCAAGAAACAATGTTTTCAATCCAGAAACTACACAGGAAACAATGTTGATAAACACTTCATGATATCTGTCTTGACCAGACTCGTTTCCAAAGCTCCTGTATAATTAATGTGAACCTTATTACCCTGAATTGATATTTTGCATTTATATGAAATATTCATATCACTTCTGCATTATTCAGTTTAAAATGGAGAGAAAGCCAAGATGACATATCAGCTGTATTACATTTTCATTTTTAGCGCCTTCAGCTGCTGAGACGTCAGCTGAGGAACACGTTGTTCCAGTTGTGTTGTTCTAACACCAGCTCTTCCTGCTGTTTGCAGGTGGATCGGCTGCATTGGTCTGTGCTGCATGGTGGTCCTGGTCCTGGCCTTCAACTACCTGGGCCTGCTGTGCGGCACGCTGGGATACGACAAGCACGCCTCGCCCACGACCCGGGGCTGCATCTCCAACACGGGAGGGACCATGCTCATGGCGTAGGTCGACACATGCACATGACAACTTGAGCTACAGCAACTGTCACAGCTACTTCTACTTCACCATTTACTTTACAAACCACAGTACTAAGAAAGTAATGTAGAGTAGAGGGTGTAGGAGGATGAGGATTACAGAAAAGACCAGCCCTGTTCTTCCACTCTTCCTCCTATCGACCATTTCTATGTGACATTCTCCACGTCCTGGTACCTGAGGCTCCGTCTGCTCTTCTCCACAGCGGCGTGGGATTCAGCTTCATCTTCTCCTGGGTGCTGATGGGCCTGGTGACCACCATGTTCCTGGCCGGAGGGAACCTTGAGAAGCTTGTTTGTGACCCTTTCCACAGCAAGGAGCTCTTCAAGGCAAGTCACAAGCCGGGAAACATTACACATGAACACCAGAACAAAATGTACAGTAGCAGATTTGATGTTTATGATTATAATATCCAGCTTAAATTACATGTATTCATCTTATGAATCACTGACTACTCTTTTTAATATATCAGCAGATATAACAGTATCAGAATTGTTACAACACAGTATTAAATTGAATATACACAATGAAAGCTGCTTTCTTTGTGTCCGTGGGTTTGTCTCCTATTAAATTCTGCTTTGCATAATGCCAGTCAGGCACTTATTGAATTTACTGATCGATCCCCTGAAGGTTATTGATCACGTGTCCTGTGTTCCTGTCCCTGCAGGTCGTGGACACCCCGTACCTGGTCAACCCCGAGTGGAGGAACTTCATCCCGGGCTACATGTACAACGACTCCGAGCTGGAGCTGACAGCAGAGACGTTATACAGGCAAAGAAAAACTTATTCTTCTACAGTATCTGGGTGACGAGTGTCTCTGCCACTTCCTAAAAGCAAAGCACGTTTACATTTGTCTACAAAACCTGAAAGGATGTCGCGGCAACACAAGATCATTTTCAATTAGAGCCGATAATGTTCCTTGATGAGGCCAATTTTTCCCATTTCAGTCTTGTTGTGGTGCAGGCGCTGGATCTTCAGCGTGCAACTGAATATTTAACTTCCATTGATGGGAATGCAAATGGGAAAAGGAGAGTTGCTATTAACATTAAGGAGCCAATTAGCATAGTTTATTTTTTCTTCTGCCTCTTTCTTTCTCAGCGATTACATCAGCTTTCATCATTTCCCTCCAGTGACTCGCTGCACATCCCCGGTAAACGGGGGGGGGGGGGGGGGGGGGAACCCGCAGTCATTAAGTTTCCAAACAGAGCAGATCACATGCATTAACAAGCACTCAGCGCTGAAGCTGTGGACACTATGAGAGTCTATATGGTTGTTTATCATGGGAGACATTTATCTTTCATATCCACGTCTCTGTTTTCTATCAGGGCTCATGTCAGCTTGTCCTGTACTTCCAGTCAATTTCACTTGGTGGCAGCAAATGTTTCCACTGTGCTCTCTCTTCTCTCTCTCTCTCTCTCTCTCTCTCTCTCTCTCTCTCTCTCTCTCTCTCTCTCTCTCGCTCTCTCTCTATTGCTCTAATTGTGCGTTTGTCTTGTTGTCGTTTCTCAGCACGTGCAAAGAGAACAAAGGCATCTACTTGGCCATGCGTCTGGACAAAGTCTTCAACATCTCAACTTTCCTGAACACTACAGTGGTCAGTAGAGAACTCAGGATACACTGTACACATAAAAATCACTTTCAAGTTAATTATAAGGATCCATTATAATTATCTGTGTCCTTGGGCAAGATTCTGAACCCTGTATTTTAAAGTGAAGCACATATTTGCACTGCATGAAATATGTATTATTAGTAATTAGTTAATAGTATATTCAGAGTATAGCTGATACACACTAAATCCTTGCACTATACAGAATTCTCAGGGTGAGAATTTAAGCCATATGCACGTTTGACAAGTCGCTGTAAACGTTACCAGTGATGGAGACTCCAGACTGGTTCAGCACACGTCGGTCCGTTCCTCAGGGTGCGCCTGAGACCTTCTACTGATTCTATTTCCTCCTGACCCTGAGCCAGACACACTTCTGCCTTCCTGACACATCGGGTACTTTCCTCGCCAGTTGGCACGAGCTGTCCTTGGCTCGTCTTTGAGACCACAGCTGATACGAGGCCCGGCTGTGTCTGTACATTGGTCATTTTGTCCTGATTAAATTCCTGTGATTAATGCAAGTCGCCAAGAGTCTGTCTCTCTCTATCTGACAGTTTATCTGTGGTACAAACTGTGGCTCGGTCTTTATATCATCATGTATATGAATATGATACGGCTCTGCTGAAACATTATGGAAAACACACTGTCTCACCGCCAGAACATTTTAAAATCATATCTACATACCAGCTTCTCTTTAGTTGGAGTAAGTGCATGACTTTATACCCACAATGCAACATGAATCTCTACGGGGTCATTGTGAAAATAAAGACATTGGCCCGACATCACTCTTCCTTTACTTTGTTCATACTCGTAATCAGCATTATTATCTGAGCTCAATGTTCAGGGAATTTTGATTTGAATGTGCTGTCATACATAAATAACTAAATAACTAAATAAACAAAAGATCAGACAGGGAATTTAAAATATGATAATCTGAATTATTACATCCATAGACTGTATGTACAGTCCTTCATGTATAATTCTGTGGGTCTTAATGTTTCTAGACCAGTGTTCATATAAATACTGCACTATGCTACATTGCAATTTGTTGTTTTCAACGAAGACGAGTCTTAATTTTTCCATGAACTATTTGAACATAAAGCATGATTTTTAAAAAGAAAAGAAAATCTTCATTGAGCGACCAATAAAGCATTTGGCTTGAACACACTGGAACTGAGCTCTTGTAGTTAATTCCGTCCTTCTGACAATAACTTCATATGCTGGACATTTCTCTGGTTTTATGGGAAATGCTCCCGTGTGAACGTACAGTCGGCCGGTGCCACGTCGTCTGAGGAACAAACAACTTGAAAGCCAACTTTTCTTTTACTGCGTTTCTCTTTGTGGAGCCACAGAAAAAGCTTCTGTTCTTCTGTTTTGATGGTTAAAATGAAAATTTGTATTAAATACCTTCTCTGTGGAAATCATGTTTAACTTGGCTGTTGGTTGGAACATGAAAAGTGAAGAACGAGTAATTTTCACAGTGACACCTTGTTGTTTTGCTCCCAGTGAGAACAGTTGGAAATTTACTAATTGTGTAATCGTTTGTTAATAGAGACGTGTTTTGCACGGTTTTGCATCACAATCTTTTTCCTATTTCTCTTAAAGACGAGGATTAATCGCACAAATGTATTAATAGAAGCTGGAGATGACGATAGAAACAAGAAGCAAACAGAGAAAAAAACATTTTAGTGAGATTTGTAAACCTCTTTCCAAACCACATCTTCCAAATGTTCGGTCGCCCCAGAGTGCCAAATTCTGTTTTGAATATTTGAAGCTTTTCATTACGTTAACCATGTTTATGTAAACTTATGGTAATTCCACGTTTCTACTGGACACAGGTTTGAGCTTTTTTAACAAGAAGTTTGAGGCTGAGCTTTATAAATCCTTCAAATGGCCACACGACTGCATTTTCAGAAAATGCCAAAAACTGAAAATATAACAGTAAAGAGTCTGCTTGTGTTAAACGGCTCCAAAGCTCATACTGGTCGAAGCTAATGCTGCACCTTCCTTTGTCGGCAGTTCACTAAGGATGTGGTGAGTCAGCTGGAGAGCGTCAAGATCGACCTGAGAGGAATAATCCTGTTAGAGGCGGAGGGGAAGCAGAACCTGCTGGATTTCTCTGAAGCAGGACTGTCAGAGATCAACTACGCCGACTATCTGGAAGAGGTCACACACGCACACGCACACGCACACACACACACACACACACACACACACACACACACACACACACACACACACACACACACACATGTGTGAATGAGCAGGACAACACACAAACATCATGGAAGAAGCAAGAACACACATTAATGCACCGGTCAGATTAGAAGTGGCTGCATTTCGTCAGTTTATTATCTTTATAAATACCTAAATGGAAAGATAAATATTGCTTCTAGATTGTTCTATACGTACACTAATATTATGGTATTGCAGCTGTGCTTTAATGGTGTGTTACCAGAAATAGCTCAGCCTCCTCCCCGGCTGTCGGCTGATGTAGCGCAGGCAGCCGAGCTTCACCTGATACGAGCTGTGACGTGACACAGCACAACGGGTTGTGTTGAGGGCCGCTGCAGCTCGATTATCCAGAAGTACAGGGAACCAGCCGGGACCTGGCCTTTCCCCCGTCTCCTCCAACACCAGCTGTCAGGTTCACTTAGATTTATATCCACAGGGAGACAGAGAAACAGGGAGGAAGAGGAAGAGGAAGAAGAGGTTTAAGGATTTCGAGTGTACCACCTGTCCTCATGCACAACTCACTCACTCGCTGGGCCACAGATTTGTGTTTGGTTTGATTCTGCTCTGGGAGAAAATACAGAAATGTCACAGATTAGAAAACGTAAGATACATACATGACATAACATAAGTCATAGAAAGCTTCTCTAACCCTGCTCATGTGTCAGTGCCATGTTAGTTTTATTTGTCTATATCATAAAGCTCCTCATTCCTGCTGTGACCAGAGTCTTTTTCACCTTATCCCTGTGTGATTGTCTCCTTCAGGTGAATAAAGGAGTGACTGTGGTCGACCTGCTGTCGTTCGCCCGGGATCTGGAGGCTCAGACCGACCTCATGGTGAGAACACTTCAGATCCCCGATTGATACAAACCTCCGCTTCACTCAGGCGCCTGATTAGATTTACAAATGTAATTTTCCCGATGTTGCCAGAGCACCTGGTGGAGGGTTCGACCTTTCTGCTCCACGAGCTCTCGCTCCAGCTCATCTTATAAACACATGACAGACTCTCTCCCAGAGGTCAGACTGCTCTGCCCTCAGCTGGTTCATGAAACTCATTTATTACAAATGAGGGATCCAGGAGGATCCTCCAGAGGGACGGAAATTAGAAAAACATTAAATCCAGAGGAAGAGTCTTTGGAGACAATATTTCCTGTTGTTGTTCAAATTCTATGAACCAGTGCGTTTAAAGCATAAAGTCTGAAATCTCCTAATGCCACTGAGGAGGTAGGAAATTCAGACAATAATTAACTAGATTAATATTCACTGTAACACGTGAGCTTGGATTTCCTCCAGTGCTCTGATGGTATATAATAAACCTGTGTGTTTGTCTGTTCCAGCCCCGAGGCCCTCTGCAGACGGCTCTGAAGGGCCACAGCGGCACACTGCGACAGATCCACACTCAGCAGATCACCCCCATGGAGCAGGCCATGGTAAAGCACACTGTGTTTTTCTGTTTAAGTTCATGCTCCAATGGAATCCTGTTTAAATTAGTTGGTGGAGACCAAAACAGAGCTAAAAGAAGTGGGAATGTTGGACTTATAATCGTCTTGGGACCACAAACACAATCCTAAATCAATTAACTGAGTAAATATTAGGTACAGAGAAGTTCTATAAGGTGGTAACATGTGCTTACAGCATTTTCTACTCCCCTTTATAAATATTAAAAAGAAAATCTGCCTCAAAATGTATTTCCAAGTCATTGATGCTCAGATTAAAAGTTCTGGAGGTGGACAGCTGTACTGGATTTGATATACCTACTTAATATGTGCTATCACCGTGCTAATGTCTTATTGGAGAGAAAGGTATCGTGCTTGCTGGAGAGAAACACTGTTTATTACAGCATCTGATTTAATATCGTCAAAAGCAGCGTGTTGTTGATCCTCAAACATGTCAGTGGGAAACAAAAGGAATATTCAGTTTTACTTTTCTCCATCCAAGCCGATGTGGTTCTCTTGAATAACTCCGGGGATCTGCTCCAGGAGCCTCGAGCACTTCAGTGACGCAGCTTTTTACAGCCGCTCTTTGTGTTTCTCTTTGTTTTGTTTCTTATTCCTTCAACTTCAAGAAATATGTTAGAGCGAGGGTAAGCTGACCTGTGTTCATCCCGTGTGCTTAGTGTCCCCATCCATTGTTAGTAACACTTAGAGAGATGCAGAGATACTGTGACCTGAAAGAATATATATCTCACTGTGAATGGTGTTGTAGGATTAATGTGCGTGTTCTTGTGTTTACATTTATGTAAAAATCATACATGGTGTTTAACATGAAGGGTTTTGTACCAAAATATTAGAGCCGGACCGATGTGGACTTTTAAAACACAGATATATCCAGATAAATATATAATTATTTTTGAATTGGCAATGATGTTGTTATCAATCCCCTGTTACAATCAAAGAAATAATTGAGTTATGATATTTTACAGTTTAATCATAACTTATTTACCTTAATGAATCATTGTAAATAAAACAATAACACAAATACAACCAAATATAGAAATTTGGAGTTAAGAAAATATGTCTGTAAAAGGCCAACCATGAAATCTGTCTGGCTCTACAAAACATTACAAAATATCCACATTAAGAAAATGAATATTGTTTTAATTGTTGTTCATTTGTTAACGACTCTGTTCCATCTTGGTTGGGTAAAAAAACTATTGTGTTCGATTGTGACGTACAGTGTGCGGCAAAGTATGTGAGCAATTATTTTATTTTCATTGTGGATATTTAATTTTGGAGCAAAGTTCTTCAGCATGTCTGAACTTAAAGAAAAATGTTGTTCATCAAGTGAGGGTTTGGTTTTGTTCACGTTTAATCCAGAATCTTTGTCATCGCTGGTTTCACTTTGTGTTTTTTTAATATTTCTCCTGAAGGGAGCATTGAACCAGAGTATGAGGTTCCTGGAGAGAACAGCCTCAGATCTATCAGTGAGTGAACCAGTCCTCCCAACTCAGCCTGACGTTTAGATTCAAACTTCCAGCTTCACACCAACATCATTGTTTTCTTTCCTGCAGAACAAAATCTTGGAGGTCCTCGACGCCATCGAAGCCGCCCAGCAACTCATCTCCCAGAATGCAACACACTTAATCAGTCGGGTAATGAGAGAAATGACTTCACTTAATTATCTTCTCGATTTGTAAATGATGCGTGACTCACATTACGTCCTTATCTTCCTCAGGAAACAGGGAGATACACAATGACCATTGTTGGCTACTTCCATCAATACATAGAATGGGTCAAGACGTCCGTAAGTGTGTGTGTGTGTGTGAATTTGTGAACTTGTTGGAGCTTGTGCGTTTCTCGCTTTCGCTTCGTGTTGACTGGGATTTTCTCGCCGCTGCTGCCCGTCAGGGACTTACTGGCATTTGCGTGTGGGGAGTAAATATAGCAGAGACATATATAACACTAACAACCTCTGTAAAGTTGAGGAATTCGCTTTGTGGCCTGTTGGTTTTTCTCCTGGAGTTAAAACTGAGGAATTCACAACAACGTGGAAGAAAATACACAAAATGTCGGAGCTGTTTGGTCGATCACAGTCGGTAGAAATATATTTTTATTGTAATGTTGTTATCCCTGAACACGTGAAGTTAAAGTACGTGGTTCTGTCGTGCAGTGTGATTTGCATAATAACACAACACAGCTTGTTGCTTGTTGACCTTCTCTCTGTGTGTGTGTCTTGTTTTCCAAAGCTGGCCCTGGAGGTCGCGCCCTGCAAACCCTTCAGCAACATGGTGGACACGGCCGAAATCATAACCTGTAGTTTCTTGGTGGACTCTATGGTAATAATGGAGTTAAAAGGGAAACTTACTGTTTATAGATGTGTATGTTGTTTACAGGAGCAAACAAACAGCTTTAGTTTAATTTATGAAACCGAAAATTTGCAATATTTGGACAGACTGCTGCTAATTGGTTCTCTTATTATCTTTAAATCTGCACATTATTTTCTCAGTTAATCTATTTATAATTGTATCTTATAGATTAAACTATTAGATCAAATTAAAAGCCCCAACTGACATATTTCAAATTGATTGTTTTCTTTTCACCAAAGTCAAAAGTGCAAATATGTTCACGACTGATAAAGAAAAGCAGCAAATCTTCATAATTGAAAGAGTTGGAAGAGGAATTTTTGTGATTTCAGCGATTAAGTGAAGCAGATGAATATTCTACCAGTTGATCAATGGATTCATAATTCCAGGTTTTAATGGTTTGTCTCTGTGGTCAGAACACCTTCTGGATGGGCCTGGGCTGCAGCACCCTCTTCCTGCTGCCGAGCATCATCCTGGCTGTGAAACTGGCCAAGTTCTATCGCAGGATGGAAACAGAGGATGTTTACGACGAGTGAGTGATTCCTGTTGTTAAAGAAAAATGATTCGATTTCAGTTTGTAGAATATCAGATAATAAGTAAATATACAAGAAAGTGTGTATAAGTAGAAAATCCTCCATTTTGTCTCCTCTCTCTTTGAATTGTATTAATACAGTCACTTAAATAATATTATTTGACAAAATTTTGGTTTCTTTTCTGATGTTTTTAGATTCAGTAGAAGATGAATTTTCTTTTCTCCCTGTAGCTGTTTTTGATTTGTGTTTTCTTCCCCTTTTCTCTTCCTCGTAGTTCCTCTGTTTCTGGGACTTGGCATTTTACTTTGTGATAACCATTTCTACTATTTCCATCTTCCCACATCTTGTATTTTTATTTTTCACTTTTGGTTTCCTTTTCTCTCCGTCAAGCACTCGGCACTTTACAACAAAAGACGTTTGGTCGTGGCTTAACTCAAACTCAGCAGTTGTTATGTCGCCATGTGATCTGTTGCTGGATTACACGGACGTTTCTGCTGCTTTTCTATTGCTGAACACGTCAATAACATTTTTATTTTGTTGTTTTTTGTGTGTGTGTGTGTGTATCTTTATAGCATTGAGACAATTCCCATGAAAACGTAAGACCACCATCCCTCTCTCTCTCTCCTCCTCGACCTCTATCACTCTGTGCTTTTTCCCTCTGGATCCTGTAAATAGAACTGTTTACTAAATTCTCGGTGCTGGTTGGTGTTTCTAAGCTCTTCTGGGTGGATGCTGTGGCTTCTTGTCGTGTGCTACCTTTTGAAAAGTGACCCTTACCTTACACGAAGGGCTCGTGCAATCGTTACCTTACAAGTCCACCTGCTTTTCTTTTTTTGTAAGATGTAGTGTAAAATAAAAACATTCCGGTTTATACTCAACGAAAAAAAATAAGGAATTGTGTATCCGCCAACATTCTTGCAAAGCGTTTCTACAGCATGCCATGTCTCTCACAGTTTTTTTCATTCCCCCCTTTGTTTTTTTTTTGTACACGATATTTTGTTTTCAGTATGGAAATTGGTAATAATGGTTATCATAGTGAGCGTTCACAAGGTATCCCAAACCCTATGATGACAAGGTAAATGTTATATCGATCCTGTCGCCTGCATGTGGTGGGGAGCGGAGGCATGACCGGGGGGGGGGGGGGGGGGAATGGGAAAAATCAGGTGGCTGCACACGATGCATGGCTTTAAGGGAGTGGATTTTATTGCAAACACACATTTATACACACACAGACACGCCTAGAGGTCAAGAAAATGAATATTAATTGAAAGCTGATAAGTAATGGTAGCTTTTATTTACTAAATATCCCATGATAAGCTGCAATTTTCAAGGTGTTTATCATAAAAGTCAAATTTAAAGTTAACTTTCAAGACTTTTTTAAGAATTTGTCATAGATTCATAGTCTGTCCCATCCTCACGTTTTTGCTACCATTACTTCTGTCACTGCCAGATCTTCTTCTATGTATTTTTTTCGGGGGGGGGGGACTCACTGCACGCTGAACGTACTCACTGGGATGATCGCTTGAAATGAAAACAAACCCACTCCTGTCTCCTCTCGTTTAGAGTCAGCCAAAGTCCGGTGAATGTGCACCTGGTCATTTTGTTCAGAGAGAGGCAAGCATGCAGAGCTCTGGTGTGATGCTGGGAATGCTGCTCCTATTTGATTTTTCCTCCTCACTTTAACACGTCTAACTGCATGGGGCCCGTTTCTGTTTAAGTTGCGTTTGGACGGGGGCGGGGGGGTGGTGGGGGGTGCATTTGGTGCCAAAGAACCTGCTGTAACTGAGGCTGCAGGCAGAGAGCGGAACAGCCGAGTCACCGGTAAAAACCAGGCACCAGCTGAAAGTTGCTTTGACAATATAATCACAGTTTATTTTTTATCAAAACTGTCACAATTTTGGAATGAAATTTTAAGTCACAGTAGAAGAATATGGATTTTAAAGGGGCACTAAGTTATCGATTGTTTGACCTCTATTGACCTTTCATTTTCCTAAAACACTATTATTAATTCATATATAATAATTAAGTCATATTTTGATCACAGAGGAAAGTAAATTAGATTCTTGGCTCTGTAACATCCAGCAGAATATAAAGTATATCTATTAAAACTCACCGGTATCGATGAACAACATATTAAACTCTCATATGTATTAATATTCTCACTTATTGCTCCTTTACCTTCTGCAGTTACACAGTTTGAATCCCTCAGAGGATGCTGACTCAGCTGTTCTGCTCTCTGTCCCCTCGCCCGCTCATCCTGCTTCTCTTTGCCAAAGAAGCAAGTAGCGGTTTCACATAAAGGTGACGGTTGAATTCCCTGTCTGTGTCGTTAATGCTGTGCCCTGTGTGTGTGTGTGTGTGTGTGTGTTTCTGTGCCGGTAGCATCCCAACCTATGACACTATGAACAGGTTCCCGCGGGCCTCGGCTCCTCCGAGGCACATCGACTGGTGACGAAGAGACGACTCCTCTTCAGGTACCGGACAAAAAACAAAACAATCCGAGCTCTGCCTCTCAGCCGGCGTTTGTTAACTAAACTCCTTCCTCACACTTTTCCTTCACACAGCTGTCACCTGCCGTCATCTTCGTCTTCATCACCCGTCTCGCTCCTCTGTTCGTCTGCCTTCGTGTTTCTTATTCTCCAAACTAACCCGATTCTCTCTTTACACTTCTTCACAGCGTGTTTTAGTTCTGCTCACAGTGACTTTGCAGGAGAACCAGCATGGTGAGGTTTCACTAACGACCCACACGTGTCTTCAGGATGTTCATGTCTCGTGTTTAGTTGTGATTGTTTAAGTCAGTGTTGTAGAAGAGAGATGTTGCGTGTGCGTGTTCATCTTTACTCCTGTTTGTTTTTTTAAACATTGCTTGATTGTTATTGAGAATAACATCACTTAGTTTTAAAGTACTTTTCCTCAGTTGCCCTTTTATGTATCTAAAGATGTCAAGACGGAGAAAGTGTACTTTCATCTTTCTGTCAATAATAAGCCGTCATTATTCTTGACAGATATGGCGTTCTATGGTAATGTGAAATTATGAGATCATCTTATTTCCCTAAAAAGTCCAATTTTAGGTTATTATTATTCTGAAAGTCACATAACGTCACATTTCCTCCCAGATGATTTATATCTGCAGGGAAAAATATAATTCCCAGGGGGTTTAATGGGAATATTGTGAGAACAGGGCATTGTTTTAAAACAGGAAAAAGCAAAGTATAGTCTTAGAAAAGTTGGTTTTCTTGAAAACTTCATTTCACAACTCTGCCTGAGCTCCTTTATTCCCCTGAGTCATTCAAACAGAAACAATAACCACACTATAGGTCTTGAATTATTTACTTAAGTTTTAAGAAATACATTATTCATCTCTCTCTAACATTTTTCTTCCCAGTGCCCTCGAAAACTGGAACTAGAAATGTGAGTTTGGCCTCAGTTTTCCTTCTTACGTGTTTACAACCTATATTTTCTCATTTCAGTTAAATCTGCTGCAGTGAAACACAGAATGAGTTTCGATCCCCGGATCAATCCTGAGCCCTTTTTGTTAAGATGTCAATTTAACTCCAACTTTCTAATATCAAGTCTCTAAATCTAATTTTCCCTTAAACAAGTGGAAAAAGTTCGCAAAATTAGTTTCTCAAAAGTTTTGGGGGATTTTTATCAGAGCAAATTACAATATTGGACAGAAAAGGCAGAAGAGGATAATGAAAGGTTTTGTTTTTTGTATATATAGTAAATAGTAAGAGTCTCTATGAGGGTTAGTGCAGATTAATGCTGTAGTTTTACAATTTAAAAAATCACCATGTAACAGATCGTTAAAAACAAGCAGAAGTTGTACTTAAACTTTTCCAAAATTGTTTTATCTGCAATACATTTTTAAAGTAGACGTTCACATGCATTGTGTTGTGTTTATTGTGTTGCTCTTGTGTTGTTCAGCCACGTTTCACGATCCCTCGGACCAGACGAAGCTCACTGAAAGCTGGTTTCCTTACGGACGGAGGAACAAAACAAAGCCGTCTCTACAGCGATCACCTCAACCGGACTGATCACAGCCTTCAGTACGTTTACTGTACCTGCTCTCCAACGCCCCCCCCCCCCCCCCCCCACACCCCCCCACCCCCCCAGCCCCCCAGCCCCCACTTTAAGAGATTCTAACTGCCGGACCTGAATCAATCTGAGCCAGGCTTGCTCTGCATTTTTTTTTTTTAAAAGGAACACTGTGTCTGCGTTTACATTTGTTCGGACACAAAACCAAGCTGTTGACACACTGGGCGAGTGGACATGACAATAGAGGTGATGCCTGTTGGTTTTTATGTACTTGTTTGTGCTCAGTGGCTCCTGAAGGTCACTGAAGTCCTGAAGGTCACGAAAACGGATGAATCACGTTCGATAGAAATGTGAAAGGGAGGAGAAAAGGTGCAAATAGTCATGATATTCAATGAAAAACTAGTTTTAATGAAAATGAAAGATCTTTTTTTTAACCGCAGGCTGTATGAGTGGTGACATATATAAAGACAGGATGTTGACTGGTGAATTGTGGGGGAAAACTATGGATGGAATTTTAGCATGACTTATAAAAATGTTTACAATATTACGAAACATGTAGAGTTTGACTTGTATGCTGGTTTGGGAGCGATTTGCAAATGACTGGTTGCCTTTCAGAAGTTTGTTTCACCCTTTTGAAATATGCTCCGTTAGTGAAGTGGGAAAATCCAACTTCTTACACTGTTAAAAAATGACCCACCTATGGTTTAGTGTTTAAAATGAATTATACATCTACCTCTGTACCAGGTGTTGATTTCCTACATTTCCAAGAATGCCTCTAAACATCCCAGTAATTCTGGCCCACTAAGGCTCATATGTCTACTTCTTCGCTCATTTCTTAAATATTATAACATATCAAACAGTCGTTCCCGATTAAATTTAGATTCAAAATTTAGAAATGTGTATTTGCAGCCCGTCTTCACAGGTTGGACAGTAAATTTATTTTTTAAGTAGTTTAACCAAAGAATCCTTTTTCCTTGAACAGTTAAGAAAAATCACAAACATGAGGGAAATCAGATGACAGAATTTTATGATATTGTAATCTTCTTAAATGTTTTCCCGTTTTATTCCAATTCATTTTGTGACTAGGCCCAGGGCTTGACAGATAAAGATTATAGATTTCATATTTGCTTCTTATTTTATTGTTAAGTTTTCAAAAATACACCACAAAACAACACAATTATTCAGTAAATTGAACCTACATCAACATTTAGTGATTTTTTTTAACAGTGTAAGTACTTTGGGTGGATTTTCCCTTTAAATCCCACAATAGACTCAGAGCATCCCATAATGACAGTGTGAGGTTTTTAGATTGTTCCCTAGTTGATGGATTGATTAACTAAACAAACCATCGCACTGTATTTCGCTAACAGGACATTTGTACCGAGATCTTTTCTTGCTTTCTTAGCGGTGATACTTTTACTGTCAAGCCAAATCCTCCTTTTTTTTTTACTGTAGGTCTCAGGTCAGTAGTGAACTATCAGTCACATGCTAGGTTTGTTTTTCCTGCTTTTTAAAACTCCCACAGTAGCTATGGATACATTTAAAAAAAATCTACGGAAGAACGTTGAATGTATTCAAGAGCTATTTTCTATTTTCTATCGCTGTTTGCTGAAACCTGTCTTTAACCTATCGGGCCAGTTTATCTCCTCCGCCTCGCCTCCATGTTTACAACCTAGAGTTGCAGAAGCTGTCGTCGTAGAAAAAGTAGACAATCCGCTCGTGGAACAGAGTCCGCACTGCCAATCAAACTTTAGAAGAACGCTTTACGGTTCAAACGATCGAAGGTATCGATGCACACAGTGACAAAAATAATGTCCATCTTAACGTCGACATTCACGATTTTAGATGCGTTGCCATTATTTGCAACAGCAGAATTGAACTTAACTAACCCACAATACCAAATGTAAAATACAGTAATATGACTTAATTGTTTTATTAACTTCTTAATAAACTAAAGAGTGTTTGCATGTTGAGTAAGATTCAGTCTAATCTCCGTATTTGAGAAAGTGTTAACATCAAATATATATATGATCTAAATCACTGATTAGTTGATTAACACTGAAAACTAGTTGATAATGTCACCTCTTGTACCTTATGACTATATAATAACTTACATTTTAATGACTCCCAGAACTCAGCTGTAGCCACACTAACATGATCCAGGCTGGTTTGCTTAAATAGGTCGATTGTTATTAATCCAACCAAATTTAATAATCGTAATCATGCTTGACCATTTTTAGTTTGACATTACAAATTAATCTTGTGTATTTAGAAATGAACGTACATCGTGGAAACTTTGTCATTAATGATCGTACAGAGTTATTATCGTACATCTGGCAACTCTGCGAAGCTCCAACAAGAAATTCTGTCTCGTCTGTTTGTTGGAGGCAAATTACGAAAGACTCTGTTGCCTTTCAAAATCATCATAACATGAATAACACTTTACGATTCAATAGAATAATTGAATTTTACATTATATTTGCTACGAGCATACAACAGCAGAATAGTAGAAATTCTGATTTTAAGTTGATTAAAAGTTACCAGATTTATTCACATTTTCTGATGGTTCCCATTAAAATAAACTATGATCTCATGAATCCCATAGTGAAGGTTAATAACATTCTGGTCATGCTAACTTGCTGCTCACTGTTGTACATAAGCCTAGTTGTTAAAAGCCCATATATTACAAACAGTATTATATTGAACTACCCACTGTCCGGATAAAGTTCCTCAACCTAAGTGCCGCGTGATTAAAACATCGGCATCAGACATTTTTAATCCCAATAACCAATTGAACTGTTAAGATGGATATTCTTAGAAGCATCTGTGTGCAAACTTTGACTGTTTCTTGTCTGCTGGCGTCTGGATGTGACCCAACCACGAGAGAAAAGGGTTTATGAATTTACTAAGTGCTTAAAGTAGATTTAGTGCGTCCCAGCCCTGGATGTATGCTGGCAGGACAGATGCACAGTGGTCACTGGTCTGAGCTGTGGTGCTCCCACAGCCCGGGCCCAGACGGAGCCACTGAAGAGGAACTTCTTATGTGGTGATGAAGAAAAGTGTATAAAATGTGAATAAACTTCGGATTTCACTTTCTTGTCATTTGTCTGGATTTCTTTTTGTTTACGTGTACTCATGTACTTTATAGGTTGTGTCATCGTGAAAACAACAGTGTTCTGAAAAGTGTGGCTTTGCTTTTTAGTTTATTCCAAAAGAATTTAAGGGTTTTATTATTTGTGGAGAAGCAAAAGAAAAAAGCAGCAATCATTTGGCAGAAGCTAGAATGAGAGATTGAATTCAAATGTGTATTTTTGGGCTCAAGAGACAAAATCAAATATATTAGCCATGGTACTGTAAAGTAAAAGTACATACATACATAACAAATGACGTATCTGACATCCTGCTCATGGTATATCTTGAGACACAGGACTGCACATTCTTATGTGGTGCTGCCACTTCTGGCCACAACCAGCTGGGTTGCGTTACTGGTCAGCTATTTTCAATGGGTGATGATTATCCAGTTCTATAGGCTTCGCTCTGAGGTTTTTACTCAGACACCAAACTGCGTGTGGATAAGCACCACCAGCAAAACCACAAGGCTTCTTCCAAATAGGCTCATATAAGTTACACATGAGACCCAATCTGGTCGAAAACAGAAGCAATGATTCAGAGGAAATGTTGTTTTTTGTTACTGTGTTGACTCTTACATCAGACATTGTGTCTTTCACAAATTGTCCCTGCACAAGTTGTACATTCCAGTATGGCCAGTCCAACCCTCTTATGGGCAGAGCCATGCAATAACAGCAACAGCAGACATTCCAGTTCTATAGAAGTATGCACTTGGTGTGTGGGAGTGTATAAGTTCTGTATATTATTTGTACTTCACATACACATATTATGTATTATAGAGTATTTATGTTACCCTGTGTGGCAAGCTGCTGCACCTAATTACCCCAATGGGAAATAAAGTTGTATAAGTTAGAATTTGCCTGCACAGCTGTGGACAACATGGAGTTTATGTAAGAACATACTCACATCACACAGAGTCGGCCGGTGAACATGCTGCAGTCTCAGGGGAAGGAAATCACTCAGGGGGGGAGAGGGGAGCCGGTTTTCAACATGAAACAGGGATAATTTGGGGCTTAGCAAAGGAAAGAACTGGAAAGAGACAGATTCCTTTCATCCTTCATCTAAAATCAGACTCGGAGTAATAGTGTCTATATCTTCAACCCTCAAAAATTGGAAAATCATCATTTTAAATGCAGATTCATTAACAATAGGTGATTAATGTTGTGTTTTGCAACCCTAATAATAAGAGATCAGATTTACAATGTTCACAGGACTATTTTGCAAACTGCTCGATTAAACACAGGTAATATATCCATTCTCTGATCCAGGAAAATCTCAAAAATCAACTATTCATGTTAAAGACACAAAGAAAAATACTGTATCCACATAGTTCTGCGTAAATCCTGTTTATAAACAAACAAACAAACCCACATGGAAACATAAACTCCTTAAATAACAATGTTAAAGATCCTGCTGTTTATTTTCAATGATTCTTTCCCGAATACATTGACTGGGCCTCACAACGGGACCTCTTTCTCCAGAGAGGCCCTGAAATAGAAAAACTACAGACCCGCCCTCGTCTCGTTGCTCCTTAATTGCCATAACAAACCATTACCAGGTTCCGCAGTGGACTGGGTCTGCAGTGTGTGAGTGTTTCCTACTCGTGTTTGTCTGTGGTCGTGCTCGATGTTGTTTGTGTTTGCCGGGAAATGATAGGTCTCTCTGCTCGGCTCCGAACTGCCTTTTAAAACAAGCATGAACTCGAGGGCTTCAGATTTAAAAACCCAATTGACATAACTGACTTCTGTAGAAAGTTGTGTGACAGAATGTTCCCTCTTTGCAGAACACTGAGGTAAACACTCAGCTGGTTTGACATGTGGCTCTGGCTTCCTCCACAGAGAACTAACCGATGTTGCTCTCCCCCCCTCTTTGAAATCTGGTTGCTTTCTTGGGGGGGGGGGGGAATCCTGAATTCCCGCTCTTCCCGCTTAGCAAATAAAAAGCAGGCGGGATCCTCAGCTCCAGCAGTTCCACTCTCCTCCTCCTGCACTCAGCATCGCTCTGACACCATGTGGACCCAGGCCAGCGCCTCTCTGCTGCTGCTCGCCTGCTGCCTCTGGCCGGCCGAGGCCCAGAGCGACAGCAGGAGGCAGAACATCGGGGACGAGCCCCTCAAATTCAAGACCAAGGCTCAGGACTCTTGCACCATGACCATCACCGGTCACGGGGATTACACCCGGCTGAGGCTGTCGTGCCGGAGCAGCGAGGGCTCCTACTGGTGCGAGTATGTGGGGAAGCCTTACAACTGCCGCAACTACAACAAAAACCCCCGACACTACTTTGTCCAGATGATGTGGGGCTTCAGAAAACTCAACAATGCCTGCCAGGCACCGAAGAAGATCAGACCTCAGATGTGCAGGAGGGCGACTGATGACTCTCAGATGATCTTTTCATCCGCTTCGTCGTCCCACTTATGGCAAGACCCTTCCTCAAGACCCAACCCGGGAGCCCAGGCTGCAAGACCTGAACCTCGACCTGCACCGACCAGGCCGGAGTCAGGGAGGAGACCCTCCTCGAAATCCATACCGGTCCAACCGAGAGAAAAGACCTCGCAGAAAACCACTCCGCCGGCACTGACACCTCCTGTGGAGAGCAACGCCAAGAGGATGGCTCGCCGGTACTGCTGGAGGTCACTTCACGGCGTCTGCTCCTTCGTCATTGGGTTCTTTTGAAATTAACATGAAAGGTAAAACAACCTCTCTGATAACTCACAGCATTTATCATGTTTTAATGCTATCCAGGAATTCTGTGTCGGATCGAGGCGGTTGGAATCATGATTAGCAAAGTTAAATGTTTTTGGTTGTATTCACAGATTTACAGTTCTGAGGAGGAGGTCTTCTAAACAACCCTCTGAAGGCAAACTGCCGCTGAGGAGCCGGAGCGCTTCCCTCAGGAGAAGGGACGCTACTGCAGTGACCCTCAGACAAACCTTCCTCGCTGAAACTTGCATGTATCATCATCATCATCATCATCAACATCATCATCATCCACTGAAAGACAGATTTCCATGGTTTCATGGTCACAGCTGTAGGAACTTCACTACCTGACTTATTTTAGTCAGAACAAACATTTTTGCAATAAACTGTGCAGGTACCTCACTTCACTTGGGAGAGTTGAGTTTCACGAATAAAGAGACGAACCTAAACATCAAAGCCAAACTTATTTATCTTTGTTTGTTTACTTGTATATAATATGCATCACTCTGTATAACTTTGAATATTACAGTATTTTCAAAACAGCAAAAATGTGTGTACTGATGTCTTTGACAATTGTAATCCATGTGAACTTTTATGATGGAATAAATACATTATTCTCAATATCTGTGTTTATCAGTTGCCATTTATGGATCGTTACTCCAGTGAACCTGTAGGTGTCCCTGTTGCTCAAGGTTCAGGAACTGTAAAAAGTCAGTCCTGGTGATTTTCTCCTTCAGGGACAACCGGCATGTTTCAAGATATTTCAAGTCATTTTGTGTCTGACTCACTGTAGCAGCAGATGGTCCAGTGAAACGTCTTTAAACACACAGATGCCTTCAATGTTATCATAAAGCTGTTGGGACTTCTTGCAGCGAGCGGCACAATCTGCCACCACAGATTAAGTCTGGGTCCTGATATTTCATCATATATCTGGTAAGTGTTCACAACTTTTGGACAAATATGGACGATGCATGAAGTAAACCTTTCCTAAATGTAAGTTAAGTTTGAGCAGGAGGTGAAAGTGAATGAATATACTGGAGGATTTTTAAGAGAAAGTATTTACTGCGCTGTTTGTTATGCAGATTACAGTTTAAATATGTTTAAAAACTGCATTACAAGCTTGTACTCAACTCACCAACTCAAGTGTGTGTGTGTGTGTGTGTGTGTGTGTGTGTGTGTGTGTGTGTGTGTGAGGGGGTGGGCTGATCCTGGAGCAGCAGAAGACTGTAGCTGCAGGTAAAGAGGACTCGTCCCTCAGTTGTCAGCAGCTGAAGTTTTCTCTGAGAAGTTCAGGTAGGTCGACTCTGATTTATCTCATGTCTGTTAGAATTACTCTGATTATAGAGTATAACGTTTTGTAGCGTGTGTGTGTGTGTGACTGCTTGGTTTGTTTTACATCGTTTATAATCCATAGATTTGCCATAACTCTGAGTCTTTGAGGTTCACTTTCAGTAATGTCCCTGCAATAACTCTCCAGTAGGTTTAAATGTCCTTTATGCTTTTACTTTATTACATTTAATAGAGAAATATTGTACTTTTCTATTGCACAAAGCGTTTGTAACTAATAACTTATACTCATTTTAAGATTTTCCATGTGGAGAACATGTTGTACTTCTTCTAAACTAACCAGCCGTGTATCATTAAGAAAAAATGTACACATTGACAGGTTTCAACATTAAGTAACTGTATCCGACAATACTTAATAATGCATTATGGTATTACAATGTAGTAGTTACATGAGTTTTTCTGTACATTCAGAACTTTAACAATTTAAAGGTTGAGTATATTTTGCTGATTGTACTTTAGTTTAAGTACAATTGTATAAATTGTTTTAATTCATCTTCGATCTTCTATTTAAGTCACATGTGAAGGACTCTTAATTCCCTTGAAACTAAATAAACTAAAAAGAAACCTTGCCATGTCTTTTAGCTTCAGATTCAGTCCCTGAACTGTGTGTGGGTAAAGTTTCTGTGAGAAGCCCGGCCCCGAACACACAGGTCCAAGGGGATTATAATGATTCTTTTTAAGAAGGAAATGAAAGGGATTAGAGGTCAGATATCTAAATCCGAAATATATCCTCTTGCAGGGTCGTTTCCACAGGTTCCATGGCTTTCCTCACCAATCTCACCATCCTGCTGGTGCTGGCTTGTATTTCCCACCAGCTGATGTTGGGCAGCTGTCAGAAGGGTCGAAGGGGGCGAGGGGGACGAGGGGTGGACAAAGGACAGAACAAGGACAAGTCAGGGGTGAAGGTCGGCCGCCAACCCAAATCTGTCTCCGCGCAGCCCATCAAGGGGAAGCTGGTCACCAAGGACAAGTCTGAGTGCACCTGGGCGGCCACGGGTGAGGATGTCTTCGTCCTCGGGGTCACTTGCAGGAAGGGGGACAGAAGCTTCAGCTGTGAATACGTCTCCCAACCGTCCCTCTGTCAGCGGTACACCTCCAACCCCAAACTCTACTGGAAGCAAATAGCGAGGGCACTGAAGAAGCAGAGGAACCTGTGCCAGGACGGCAGCGCGCCGGTCAGGGCAGGTATGTGCCGACAAGCCGCCAGAGACGCTCATTTCAGACTCCGAGGTGTTCAGAGGGAAACCGTCCAGCCCCCCCCGCCTCCCCCCGCGGCCAGAGCTGTCAAATCCTGTCAGCCTGGAAACAAGCGGCTGGCGGAGGAGCAATGCAATGACTCCTGGTCGAGTCTGTGCACGTTCTTTTTTACTATGGTGCAGGCTGATGATTGCTGAGACGGAGAAAAGTGAAGAATTAGACAGAAAATCTACTTTTTATGATCTTTATATATACTTGCTGCTTCACAAAAAGTCAAACTAGTGATGAAAAAGTTTGCATTTCTGTGCACATACCTTTGAGACAGATCTTCCCAATGTTAACACTCAATAAATAGTTTTGCATCTCTAACTACTTTAATTGTGGTTTTATAGTTTTTTTATTTGTTCGAGACACACACACGCTTTCTATCTATGTTCATTAACGTAATTTGAGTCAAGGTCATCTATTTTTCCATCATCTTCATACAGAATGAGATTTCTTGCTCCATTCAAACCAGAGCACTTTGTCCTTGTTCTTTTAAAACAATCGAACTTACTGTAAATCCCCAGTTTTCTGTTTTGTTCTCTGTTGTGTGTGCTCACTCCCGCTGGAGGTATTTGCCGGGAGATTAGACACTGGGCATGTTGGGTATTGACACAGTAATTTAACCAGAGGGAGTGTGATTGTTGAAAAGCATTAGCCTGCATACTTTGGCAGGAAGCCTCTGACTCCGCGTTCTCAGTGTGAAAGTGTAAAAACCTCACATGGTCAACTTGCAAAATCAGAGTCAGCGGGGATTAGGACATCATGTTGGCCTCTAAACCTCGATCGGTGGAGCTTTCAACACTTCAACGGGTTTTGCCAAGTCGCTACGGCATTGAAATGAAAATGTTAACCATTTTTAAAGAAGTTAAATGCAGCATTGAAGCAAAACACTGCCTTGTAGCTTCTATTTTCTCATAGTTAAGCATTTTCCTTTCTCACTAAACTTTACCACCGTCAGATCAACTGGAAACCTGTTCATTTAAGAGCTGGTATTTCAAAATCCTGTGTTTGGGGCAAGAAACAACAACATTTGAATTTACTTGTCCTGAAGCACTTGCTCTCGATAAGGGATTTTTCCGCAAATGCTAAAATGTCGGGGGCAACATTATAAAGAAACATATCTTTCCTGAGGCGCTTTTAAAACAAACTCCTTGTGGTTTCTTGGATGATATCTTTGCCTTGTTCTCTTGGAAGTTGTCTGCAAAACTAAACTAAACAAATAATCATGCAGCAGCACTCAGATCTGTTCCCAATCGGCCTCGAGGGAACGACCTCCCTGCCCTCGATGCTTCAAACTGGGACTCCCGCTGCAAACTAATGCATCACCCACAGCTGAAATCCATCACGCTCAGACTCAGCAGGTTGCATTGTGGGCCATGTAGGAAAAGCCCTCGTTGGTAGATAACGCAGAATGAAGCAATGTGGCTGCAACTCAAAGTAAATTAGAGGGCTGTCGCACAGAACAGCAGCAGGAGCGCAGCGAGCCAGCGGAGGCAGGGAGGAGAACTCCTTCAAGGGAAACTTTACAACGCCAGCTGCCGACAAACACAAGACTTTGATTCTGCCTGTAAAATGCGATGCAAGGGACTAATTCAAGAGAAAGTGTTCACACAGTCCCCGTAAAGCCTGAAAATACCATGAAACACCTGTTCTCTCCTAATTTAAATACATTGTAAAGATTATAACAAGGCCAAATGACCCTGAGACCATCTGTCTTTTCAAATGTGAGAAAACCATGAAAACTCATATTAAAGAGAATAAAAACATCATTATTAAAGATGTTTTAAAAGTGCACTTTTGTATTCTGATGTATAATAATCTGCCTGACCCGTCTGTTTTAAGCCAGGTACATTTCACTGAGCTCCTGCCATGCTCTCCTCCCATCAGATGAGCTGCTGTTGTGAACAGTCTCACTCAGTGGACAACAGGGGTCGCCCACGCACCGTGACACAAGCACACATTTTAGATAAAAGCAACACGCAAACTGTGTCTGGTTTGTTCTGTTTGCTGCTCAGTGATTCGTCCCATGATTCTCTGTTGTTCCCTGTTTCTGCAGCTCAGGTAAAAATCCACTAAATCATCAGCCGGTGCAGCAGCTGAAGGTTCTGAAGATGAACGACTCCACAAAGACTCACGACAGAAGAAATTAGTTTGTAGTCTGGTTCAACATCTCTATTGTCCACCGCTCAGCATCTCCTTGACATGTTGCATTTTGGTGCGAGAGTTAAGAAGAATTATTCGTGTGTGTTTCCTCCTGTTGTGACAGTGAGGTCAGAAAAGTTCACTAAGAGCTGAGAACCACCAACGTGAGACAGAGAGTTTCAAGTGTCAGGTTAACACAGGGTCGACAGAACAATGAAAGGTGTCTGACTAAAGGAACAGGACTGCAATTAGTGCAGTGATTCAATTAGAATAAAAGCAAAAGTCAAATACGATACAAGAACTATATATATCAGCTACACAGGAATATGTATGTATGCTTCTTGCACATTCTCCAATGGTGAGTGAGGAGAAGAAACAGACAGGTAAAGAGATATGCAGACGGTTGATGGACATGAAGTTCAGAAACCTGACAGCCTGGTGATAGACACTGTTCTCAGGTCTGTTGGTGCGTGCAGCGCTGCTCCTGGAACATCTGCCCGACAGTAACACAGAGAACAGTCTGCTTCCAAAGTCTGATTCACACTTTCTATGTGCACTGATGAATTTTTATCAGATTAGATGAAAAGTGTATCTTAGCTGCAGGTTTGTGCTGAGGAAAAACTCTGCATTGAATCTCTGATGTGTGATATTTATGTGTTTGGACAAACCCAGGAGGACAAAAGCAACACCAGGGCCCAAAATTCCCCTTAACATCAATCAAGCTGCATCAGATTGAAACGCTCATAGATTGCAGTCCCTAAATTTAACCAACATTCATGAATTATTCTTGGAAAATGTCAAAGATGCACACAATGCTAACTAAAGTAAACCAGCACCAGAATATAATGGATTCTTCCCCTTCCACCAAGTTTCCTCATGATCCGTCCAGTAGTTTTTTACATAACTCTGCAATTCTGACCTCTTTAAATTGACCCTTATTGGTCCAATTGCAGCATAAGAACTGGATTCCTTCAACTCAGCAGGTTTAAATGATTTAAAGTAGAAGACTGCTATCAGCAGCCAAACAAACTCAATGCTACACTGGATTATATAAATGGATAAATGCTAAAAAAAACGTCCTCAGACGACTGCATACACAGAGGTGGCCTGACTGCCGGCGGCTCCTGATTGGCTGAGACATGTGGGCCTTGGTCAAAGTGAGAGTACGGAGAACACGCCCACTGCTCCACTGACTCTAAGGAGATTTGGCTCCGAGTTTGTCAGTCCAGATTACACACACTCGCATGAATGAGCGTTTAGTTCATAAAGAGCTTTCCCTAGATTACAAAGACCTGACGGGGAGGGGGACAACACACATATTGCATTGTTAGCGTGAAATGAGAATTGATAACCTCAGTTCTCTGAGTGCAGCGTAGAGAATGACATTGTAAAGTCACTCCTTCAAATACAGAGATAAAGGTAAAGGATGAAATCAGAGCTGAGACAGAATAACAGAGCAGGAAGAAGACACTTTCTCCATCTTGTGTTGTTTGAGGATGAAATGTGACACTGGAGGCTTGATCACAGCGTCTTCCTGTGGAGGAAATGAGCACATCCTGTGCAGCGAGTGATTTATGACGTGCTGAGCTCACCGCCACCGGCCACGTGAAGTGCACGGTCATGATGATCAACAAGCAGCCGACCGACCCAAAGATGGAGATTTGTGTACGTTAGCACGGATGAGATCCTTGAAATTGCATCTGCAAGTTGCAAGAATCACGAATAAATAATTGAATATCAAAGATCACACTGTGTTTATTGTTTGTTTGGCGGTAGTGTTAACTTTCTAAATGATTCACTGTACAGCAATACCTTACAGTGTGAGTATCATATCTCCTCTTCCTCCCTGCCATTCCATCCATCCATCATCTCACTGTCGGGGCTAGTCAGTTGGGTTGAGGCTAGGTTCATTTAGAAGAATAGAGAACATTTTATTTCTCTAAACATTTTATAACCTGTAACCCTAACAATTTATTTACAGTGTACCAGCACAATATCCTTCAGTGTGTCTACCTGAAAACATTTGTTTTTCCATTTCTTAATGGATCAAATCATTTTACATTTTGATCAAACTGCAGCATTTTGATTTTTCGGTGGCTTAATTTCACGGTTCTGTGATTTTAATTGGTTCATTAAACGCAAACTTTTTTACGGACATTGGTTCAAACCTCAGCAACTTCTACAGCCAACATCACTCAATGCTTAATGATTAAAAATGTGAAAATCAATCACCAATTTCCTCTTATATTGAGGTTTTGTTTTTCAATATTTTAATGTATTTCTCTTTCTTTTTCCTGTAGATTTGGTTAAAGACATGCTTTACTTGTTTCTCTTTTCTGGTCCGATAACAACATTCCCATTTCTTCTTCTCTTTGCTTGGTGTCTTTTGCTGCTCAACACAGATCTGCCTGATCAGACTGTCCCCAGAGTTATTCTGTATAGAAAGTACATTAAGTGTAATAATAACAACCTTGTGCAGTGAAATGCAATTTAAACAAATGACTGTAACTACAGAGTGAAGGTGAGATAATTGTGTAATTTGTCGCTCTGAGGTGAGTTAGTGTCTGCAGACGGAGGAACAACATGCCAACACATGAAAACTCTCTGATCCTCATGTGGTTTCTGAACAGAACGTCTGGCAGACAGTTTATTAAACATATATGATGTATATATAAATCATATTTGTTTGTCTCAGTGATCGTTAGGATGAATGTAGGAATCTGATCTTTAGATTTCCATGTAGAAAACAGTGAGAGAGTAGAAGGTAAACAAGTTGTTCTAACTCCTCAAAGCTCGTCCTGCCTTGAGAGTAGTAATACAAATATTTCTACATCTTTAACCACAGAGAAACTTTGAAGGGTTCATCATGTTATCGCAAATTTATTTGTAGTTCAAGTTCTAATGTAAAGTTTCCATTAATCAGTTCTTTATTTTCATGCCTTTATTTACACAACCTTTAAAGGAAGGTGAATGTAGTTTAGAGACTAAGAAATTGAAACTATGAAATATTTAATGACTCATAGTTAATTGATAAGTTTTCAGTTAATCAACACAGTTAATGACTCATAGTTTAAATTCACATTTTATATATTGTTGTCAATAAAAAGGCAAATCAGACTATAAATATATAGTTTACTTGTTTTATGTGATTCTTAATATGTAAAAATTAATGAATGTTGTACAGTTAAAACATTTCTCTCTGAAATACACAGTGTAAATACTCAAGTAAACAACAAGTACCTCAAAACTACATCTGTAAATTAATTAATAGAGTAAATGCACTTCCATCTTGTGCAGAGTTAAAGAGACGAGTGCACATTGTGCGTTAACCCTCTGATGATATAGAGAATCCACAAAAAAATCATCATTCAGTTCTGGAGCAACCAGATATTGAATATCACTTCTGTAAATGTGAAGTTTTTCTTCCCAGTTACAAGCTGAACGCTCATTTCATGGAGCATCTTCTCAGCTCTCACTGAAAAGCCTCGAGGAGCCACAGTGTGCTCGTTCTGAACTCTGCTGCCACCCTGTGGTACAACTTCAGCCCAGTCGAGTCGTTTCCCATGGATCTGAGCAGCCAGTGTGTTTGACACCAGGCTTCTTCATGCAGGGAGACGTGGACGCAGTAGATGTCTTCATATGACCAATGTCTCATTGCGTCCCATTACTTATTGATCCCCGACAGCCGCACTGCAATTTAGTCACGATAAGGGGTTCATTTGAAATTAATGAGAGCAGCAGCGTATATGGAGGTTTTAATAATTCAGCAGCAGGATTGTATTTTTTGTAAGTTGCATTTGACACATGCTGAGAGCAACGTGTAGGAATAAGGTAAACAACTGTGTGTAACAGGTCAAGTTAGGGAAGCACAAACATTTATTTCAAATGAATCAAGTCATTTCAAACATAACACACATTATTCTCTATACTAAAATACAACCTACACATCTATTAGTTTAGACAAAGTAATGGAAATAACACAAAAACCTTTAAGTCAATGTTCTCCAATGTAGATACTGTTATAAGTCAAAAAATACAGGTGAGTAATTCACAGTAATTCAATCAATAGCGAGCTGAAGTCAGAAAGAAGCTGAGGGTGAAACTTCCTGGTCTCACGTGTTGCTGTGTCTGGCAGCAGCTCATCATTCAGAGCTGCTCAGCTCCATAACAACACATTAATCATTCCCCCCACAGAGGTAGAGCAAAGCCCTCTGGTAGTCTCCACTCGTGTCCTCCTGCAAAACAACAACACATGTAAAAGAGAACTTTATTAGTTTCATATGATTCATTAGTTCTTTTTAAATTATTTATTTTCAAATAAAAACACAGTCATAAAACAATAAGCACCACCCATAATAATAACAACAACTAGCAATAGGTAAAATCAGGGAATACAAAGCGATAAAAGTAGGTTTAATAAGTAACTTAATAAAATTTTACCTCCACCACGGATTTGTTTATTCCCCTGTCCAATTGTTTGTTTGTTTGATTGGTCGTAAACAAGATTATGTAAATTTACAAGGGACAACAACAATCCCACAAAATGTCGGCATAGATCCGGGAAAATATTTTTGTCTTTCTTTGACATTTCCATTGACTTTATGGATCTATATGAAAATAAATCCTACATATTTAGAGTTATGTGGTTCCATAAGACTGTTGGCGGAGGTTAACACTCAAAACTACTGCAAACTACTCAAAATCTAAAATAATACATGTTGGTTCATTGGTACATTTTGCTGCATGTATTTATAGGATATTTCATATGTTCTTATGAAGCAATTCAATATCTGTCATCTGGGATTCTCCATTGGAGGCAATAAGACGTCTCCACAGGCACATCTGGTCCCAGGAGAAAAGATGAATTCTCTTCAGCCTGTGTGAGAAGCGGGGACGTGTCATCACGCCATTTAAAGTAAATCACTGAGCTTCACTCCATCACTGCTCCGACATGAACGGTGCCGACACTGCATAAACACCGGGCATCGATCTGACGGGGGGGGGGGGGGGGGGTTAGCAGCAGGAGGAAACATGTGGAGTCAATTACATCGCATCTTACTGCAAATCAGCTCTTCCTTCTTCTCCTGAAGACTATATTGAGTGTGTGTGTGTGTGTGTGTGTGTGTGTGTGTGTGTGTGTGTGTGTGTGTGTGTGTGTGTGTGAGAGAGAGAGCAGTACCTGGATGGTGGAGTACAGAGACGCTCCGTGCAGCTTTTTGAAACTGGCTCTGATGTCTAACATGTCCACCTCGCTCCTCGACACCATGATCCTCATCAGGGCGTCGTCGTCAGTCCCGGCACGCTGAAAAGAAGATTCCTCAATATATGTCAATCATAACAAAATTGTTTTTAAAAGAAATGATGGAACAAAAAATCGACTAAAACCAGGAAGGATCTTTCTTCACAGGAGCATGTTTAGTTTTGTCTCTGTAGTTACCTGCTCTCTCATTCTACAATTTCAACCTCCTAACAACAAAGAGACATGTTAAGATATGAAATACAAAGAAGGGACCAACAGGGGACACTCACCCTCATAG
>NC_070633.1:26230723-26317927 GCF_947347685.1 Pleuronectes platessa
TAGGGTTAGAAAAATGTCAAGTTTATTGTATGTGCATGTGAGCCTTTGATTTAAGGGAAAGACAAGATGGCTTTTCTGTATCCAGGTCATATGGTATATAGACCATTCTCAAGAGAAGGACGAAAACAGAACAGGGAAGGAAAGAAGGGGGGGGGGGGTCATCATCAATTTGAAGCAAAATAACAAGAATGGAAAGTAGGAATTGGAAAGAGAAGAAAGAACAAAAGGATGTAGGTAAGAAACAGAAGGACTTGACTTGACTTGAAAAATTGGTGTAATGGAAGAATTGGTTAGAAAAGTTGGGACAGTAGGAGCAGGAAAGGAACAATGGAGGAAGGGATAAAGAGAATAGATAGAAGGAAAGATGGAAAAGAAAAAGTAGTCGAGCAAAGGTAACGTGGAAGTAACCCTGAATGGCTTTTAGCTCAACACCCCCACTCCCTCTCTCTCTAACCCACTAACATCTGGCTCTTGTCTCCAGTGTGAACGTGTACAGTCGACATTCATTCTCAGGTCAAAAGACTCTGAAATATAGTCTTGGGTGTTTACCGGCTCTGTCCAGCACCAATTAGCAGTGATGTAAACATGGCGCCCTGGTGGACACGCACATTTTCTCCCTATTTCTCCCATGAGACGATCCATTTTACCAGACTGGACGGCAGCTAGCGCCGGACAGAGAGGAGAACCTGTCAACTGGTAATAGGAAAGGAGTCAGTCGCCTTTAATTGTGGTGTGAATCAATCTATCTATTTCATACACACATACACACATGTCACATCTGTCCTCGTGGCCGTGGCTGCCATCCTGTCTCCGACTCCTGAGCCACAGCAGCACGGGGATGCTGCTCGGCTCACGACACAAATTGAAGATTTTCCAACATGGCGTGCAGGAGCGCTGGCAGCGGACTTAGCCTATCAGAAATGTAAATGACGTGTCCTTTGTGCCGTTTCCAGTGTATGTTCAGGAAATGGAACATGGGATTCTGGGAGACATCTGTTTTATGCTCTAAACCCTACAATACGACTGTTCTTTTTGCCCCCGCTGCCCCACACTCGACGCCACCTCTGTGATAACAAAGGAGGTTCTCTGTTTGTGGAGCTGACTGTGCCTTCAGTTTGATACACTGAGACATTAGCATTTAGATAACCCCGCCGAATGTGGGACGTGAGGGAATTGGAAACAGGAATGGCATAAACGCTGTGAATAAGCAGAAGTTTCATTATGATTTAACATAAGTTTGTTCTTTTATCCTTTTAAAAAGGGGGAAAAGACTAACAACGACGACTGGAAGGACTGGGATTGTTTTGCTCACGTGGCGTTCTCCTTTCAAGACAGAAGACACAACATGAAGCTGTGAGGGACACAAATCAAATAGGTTTGATATTACGGCTGTAACCTGAGCCGGCGCTGTAGACCGGCCGCTCTGGTGACTTCACCGTCGCCTAAATCAAATCACAGATTGTTTGTGTGAGTCATATCTCCTCCTTTTTCACAGCTACACTATAAAGTCGAGTCAACGTGAAAAAGTAAAAGGTTTGAATACAAAAACAGCCTCGTCTGTTAAAGATATTTTATAATGAATTCACTTGCAAACTATTCCCTGATTCATGTTTTCATTGTTATGTTAAAGAATGTTGATTTAATACTGGATTATTCCACTTGGGAACTCATATTGTAGCTGGCCGTTTTCCCCCCTTACTCCCATTACCATGCATATCTGTTATTTAAACCCAATCCAAACGGAGCCCTTTAAGTAATCAGTTCTGGGAAAATGTGAGATTAAAAGCTAATGTTCATTATGCAGCAGTTTCAGTAAAGAAAGTTTCTCTCATAAGCATCAAAATGTCTGTATAAGTGATTAATATGCAAACCAGTTGTGCACTGGGATCTCGTGCATTCTGCCCTGATTCATCACTCATGATTCTTCCCCTGTGCTCATATATTATTTTCACATCCTGCCCTTTTATCTGATTTCAGTCACCAATCGGAGTGCGATGAAACTGGCTGGAGCCTCGCTGAGATCGATCTGAGCTCCATGCTGGGAGAGACATGGCCAAAATATTCCCTTAAATGGGCAATGCACTGATGTCGGCTCTGAAGGCGTAGCTCTGCAGAACTCCACGTTTTCAATCAGATTCCCAAAGGTTTTGCCTTTGTTTTTGACAGCCAGAGAATAACAAAAAAATTAAAAAACTACAGGTCCCCTGATTTATTCTCAATCAAAACAGAGAAATTATTTTCTCTTGATCTCACCATCCCCCCCACCCCTTTCAAAATTCACATTTCCTCTGAGCAACAGAGAGAGAGAGTAAAAAGGAAGTGTCTGTGCTGCAGAGAGACCCTGAGGCAATCAGTATTCCAGTCACCTGCTGCACAACATTAAGAGCATGCTAGCAGGCGGCAGACAAAGACCCCCAACACACAGACCACCAATGCATATGGAGCACCACACACACACACACACCACCCACACAAACAAAATCAACCACATACACGCTTTCAAAAAGCTTTATTGAAATAAATTACAGTCTCTCCAGCGAGCTGCACCTACAGCAGTTTCTTAGCGTCTGCAGCCGACTGCGAGGGGGGAGGGAGGAGAGAGAGAGAGAGAGAGAGAGAGAGAGAGAGAGAGAGAGAGAACGCCAGCAACAGATGATTAAAGCTTGACAAAAGGTGGGGAGAAGTGACAACACGGCTGCAAGTCAATCAGCAGGGTGCAATATGAGCACCTTGCCCAGATTCCAGGTAATGGAGAGAGGGTGGGGGGGGTGGGGGGGAGGATGAGAGGGATAATGGAGTGATGTTGCACAACACGATCAACTTTCAAGACCTCTTTGATGTCCAGGGTCAAAATTTAGTCCCCCTCCAGAATAAAGACGAGAGATCTCTTTTTTTTTTCGCTGGACAACATCGGCGATTAAATGGTATTAGAGGGTTTCGACCCCCCACCCCGTCTCCCTCTCCCTCGAGCTCTTGAATGACAACAGGTCAGATCAAGCATTTTCGAGGAGTAAACCTGTCCGGGTTTCAAACTCCTGCAGGTTTGGACGGCCTGTAGCCATGGCAGGTGGTAGTTAACATTTCAAAGAGTAAGCCGTCTGAATTCCTGCGATAAAGGAGGGGAAAATAAACATCCCCCCCCAAAAAAAAATAGGGAAAGAGGACCACATGTAGACAAAGACTTCACCTGAATCGAAGGTGGTGTTGTGGCGATGGAGCAAGGGGAAGGAGGAGCTTGGGGGGAGGGGGGGTGAAGGGTTTTCTGTTCGTTAGGCTGCAAAAACAGCTCGCCGTGTTATCACAAGGGCACGGCGTCATTGACGCATCCGCCACCGCTATATTTATGGCGGTTGAGTTGAGAGAGAGCGATTACCATTGGAAATTGACGGCCTGGGGACGGTGAGTACGTGGGTGAGTGCATGTGTTCACATACATGTTAATGCCTGTGTGTCAGTGAATGTCTGTCTCCCTCCCCCCCCCCCCCCAAAACACCAGCACTATCCCAACTCCCCCCCCCCCCCCCCCCTTTAGCCTGTCAGTGGTATGGGCCTCTGATTGGGGGCCCTGGGCTCAGTCGCCAGGGAAACTGCACCAAAGCAAACAAAGGGGTGGAACGGAGCCGAGGGAATACAGTGACACAAAGGGGGGGGAGGGGGGCTACCTAGCACAGCGGAAGACTTCAGGAAAGACTCGCACAAAGCCGAGCCGGGCGCTACACGGTGAGCCGGGAGTAGACGTCGCTCGCTGTGCATCTCGTTACCGACACAGCCTCGGAAATCTGCAGTTTGTGCCTCCAGATTAAAATTAATTCCCTGTCTCTCTCTCTCTCTCTCTCTATCCGCCTTGGAATTGCATCATTAACATATGCAAATGACAATGTCGAAAATGTGATTAGTTGAATTGCACAAAATTTGCTGTGATTTTCCAAGCGGTGCATGAATGGAGTCAGCAACCAAAGTCACGTCACTTCATCCTCTGCTTATCGCTTCCGTCTTTTGTCAATCAAACCGCAGCCGGCTGACTATAAACCCACAAAGCTTTGATACCCTTTTAAATCCCCTTTGAAGTTTCACTGGAAAACCGCATTAACACCAGAAGACGGATTCACGGCAGCCGCGACAATAACAACAAGACAATAAGGTTATTAAGATTAGCCGTTGTTAATAAACATTAACCCGATTAAGGGAAATTAAATTCCTGAACCCTAAATTCAAAAAATAAAAGCCCTTAATATAACAGCGATAGAGGATTTAAATACGTAACGTGTCAGTCAAATCATTTAAGAAATCCTCTGCCAACAGCCCAGTAATGTGAGCGAAGGAGAAATAAAAGCAGACAAGGCGACGCACAGGAAGTCATTGTGCTAAAGCAGGGGATTACATTTTCTTAGGGGCCTGCGGTTGGTCCAGTCCACTGAGACTCATTAAGAATGGCCTTGACATTAAGGGCCCTCTCTCTTTCAACCTGTTTGCGGCCGAGATGCCGAGATCAAACGCAGTGCTATAGGTGAGGGCACTCTCAATGGCCTAAAGCTGGTCATTCATCCTTTTTAAAGACAGGAAATCAGGCTAAATGGAGGCCCGGCTCCTCCCCCTCGCTGCTAAAGAGGCTTCTGAAGCTGCAGAGTTTTTTGCAGTAAAGAATTCCAAGTGGCCATGGGCCTTTGAGGGGGAGTGCACAACCAATATAACCCAGGATTACTTGTGTCAAAGAAACACACCTGCATTTCAGACATTGTCAGGGTGTTTTCCTAATCACTAACCCCGGGCAGGATGAAATGAAATGCCCTTTTTTTTCTTTTCAGAGGAAATTCAAACCAAAACAGCTTGGGATATTTCTCATGTGTTTTTACTTGTCTAGTATGTGCATTTCCCACTGTTTACGCCCGTGCACTTCAAATAGCACGAGGGAAATAAAGGCCCTTTGTTTGACTGGGCTGACACATCTTTGACTTTTCAACCTAGAAGTCAGGGACGCTGTGGGATTCATCCTGGGCTTCTGTTCTTGCTGGCACAAGAAGGTACTGTTACTTCAACAAATAATAGGGCCTGCCATTGTATTACACTGGCGGTGTGTGTTCCTATTTCTTCATCAGCAACATTTCTCTGGGTTTGCCACATGAAAAGGTCAGCTGACTGTATAGACAACACTGTGCCTGGATATAACAATAGTTAGTGTACAGTGCGAGTGGCTGATACCGATGTAGGTGTTTAGATGGCATTCAGACTTAAAGCAAATGGAGATGTGCAAATTGCGGTTAACAAGAATGGAAATGGTTTTAATCATTGTAATCCCAAAACTCTGTGTCACCACCGCCATATTCAGATGGAGATAAATGAGTAAAGATTGACATTTTGAGAAACTAATGTTATTTACTGTCAGTTAGCCAGTGTGTCCAAATCATATACTTTATATAAAGATGTATTCTGCAGTTTGTTCCATCTGATTCACAACAGATCGGTGCTTTCACCTTGTCACAAGATTCCTCCTTGAACAGCACCTGAGCCTTCAGATAGAAACAGGCAACTTCTAATTAAAACACCAGGATGGGCCTCCTCTCGAGATTAACGTGATCTCACAAGCCGGCCCTGCGTGCTCCAGCTTCAGGTTCCATACAGGGCTTTGGAGCTGCTGCCCTGTGTGTACAGTGCAGGATCAGTATTCTGTATCAGGCCGCAGGGCTCAACATTAAGAGGGGCTGCATCGCCTCACTCTCCCTTCCTCTCACTCCCTCTCTTTCTTTCTATCTGTGACAGATGTGTGATTGATACCCGCGGTGCTGGGTGATACGCTGCTTCTAATTTTAGCACCGCTCACTTGGGGACTCTCACAGCAACAGGTAAATTGGACACTGAAGCCAGAGTCCATTTGTACTGTAAATAGGCACTGACAAATTATCTTCCATGAAAGTCGCAGCCCAGATATGAATGATGTAGCATGTGAGGCTCAAAGAGTGGCACACACACAATCTACAATCTATGCTGCTCAAAGTTTGTGTGTAATCCTCAGTCTTAAAAAATAAAAATCCATCTTTAGGAATCCGTGACATTTAGATGTTTATGTGAAATAAGAATTGAGCAGCAATCGGTGTCAGAGAAGATAAAAATCATGAAATACATTTCTTTTAAACAGAGATGATGCTGCACTGGGCACATAACATTAGCACTTGGAGAACAACTTGTATCGTGCTTGAGAAACTTTAAATTACATCTTTCCAGAGTTAAATAGATATAAATAAATAAATCAGGTCTCAAGCTCATTTCCACTAGAACTCTAAAGCAGCATAGTCAAAACACCCTCAGAGTTTTAAGGTCGCTGCATTGACTTTAATCAGTTATGAGGATTTATTTCTTTATATATTTTACACCAGGGCTGCAGTTTTGTTTTCTGAAGCAGCATCGAGTGACGAAGACATTCTGGAACAAAGCTGCGTCTTGTAATGTTGAAAATAATGATATCTGGAAAACATTGCTTGCAGAGTGAGATGACCTGAAATCTCAGGGACACTGTCTAAAAATGTAATTTGCTTTTTTGAGAACACACTTTCTTTTTCTTTAGTTCACATCACACAGCCTGGAGGAAACTGGGTCATTTTAATCATTTGAATCTCATAAAGTAACCAGGCCACCGATCTACCAGGTACATGTAGGTCAGAGTCCATCTCGGCTCCCTCGTGGCTCCTGACCACAGCCTTCCCTCGGCTGTCACTCGTGATTAATCTGCTAATGACCGTATGCAAATTTTCCAAATAGCCCTCCTCGCTGTGACTGTACAACTAATGGGTGTCAGCGGAGGCTGTTTAGCCACGACATGCATATGTATGAGCCTGTATATTTAGCAGCCCAGTTGCTTTTGATCACCGTGGAGAGAATGAGGGGCTGAGATGAATGGTGGTCCAGAGCCGAGGCACATTAGCTGCTGACCACCTGTCTTTCACTCCCAGCAGGAATAACAGATGAACCAGACACACACTGTGAAAACTGAAACTTGTATTCTTTGGATTAACTGACAACATTACCACCTCCGTACTAAAAGCTACGCAAATTCCACCTCGAGCAGATACAGCGACACACAAGGAGAACTACAGAACAGCAATGTGACAATAACAAAGCATCACTATTCAATGATTTCTAGGTAAAATAAGAAAGAGCTGTAGGTCATTGTATTACATTCAGGTGAGTGGGTTCCAGTGAATCATGGTCACTGACTGACAAGTCAACATGTTAGAATTAAAATAGGTAAAGTAAATACAAATATTAATATTTGAGTTATTGCTGCTCTTCTGAGTACAAATTACACTCTAGGTGGAAATTCTAGTTTATATAAAAATCCATTTGGAAGAATAATCTTTTGTACCAGCTAAATATGTAATTATTTCATAGTGTGAGTACAGTATTCAGTTCAGTATTTGCAAGTACCTCATTTAGAATCATCAGACTTCACTGTCTTCACATGTTTCACTCTAGATATTAGTTTTCTGTGGATTTTGCAGTAAAAGTTTTAATAATCCAGCGTAAAGGGAGGAAAACAATCTTAATATACACATATTCGAACTTAAAATTCAGCACACACCCTCTATGCAAGTCTCCAAACACAAATGGTCTCAAGAGTTTCTATAGGGACACTGGGACACATGTGGTGCTGCTGTGAGCCCGGTCGAGTATTTAGTAGATATGAAAAAAAATCTTTCGATTAGACCTGGGAAATTGCTTCTGTCAAGACCACTCAGCAGGGGGAGATAGCTCCTGCTTGAAGTGGGTCTCAATTTGAAAAAGAGAAGTAATCTAAGGTGGCATCTTGATAACATGTATCATGAAAGGGAAAGGAGGGATACGTCCTTGTGTCAGAAGACTCCGGGTTTCATGTCCCTACTGTGTTAAATATGTTTTAAGCTGTCCAACTATACCATCTGTACCTTCACTGATCCTGATCAAAGATTACAAGCTGGCCACTGCTGTAACGAGGGGAAAACTCTGATGTACAAACTGAAATCAAAGCTTGCTCAGCTGCACCATTTTGGGAGAAAAACTCATTATCACAGTGCAGCGGATGTAGCCTGCTCATTTGTCAATTAGGCTCTTTAAATGTTTAATAAGCAAAATCAATGCAGCGAATGAAATCTGCCACCTGGGGCTTCAAGGAACTGTAACTTACTCTGTGGGCTACCTTAACTTTGTGTAGAAAGGAAAAGTGCTTGGTAAAGAACTCAGGCATTCCTTTTGTAACCATTTTTAAGGGCCAGTGCCTCCTGGTCAAGAGGTGGGACGCTGAATGGACTAATTCTGCAGGATTAGTCCTCTGTGGTGGTGATCTCGCCAGCCAAACAAACGTGACCTTATGGTGCAGAATCTGTGCATGCACAACTATACACTGACTCCATAGGAGGGGGCAGTTCAGTCAGGGGATTAGTGGGAATTAGCCGGCGAGGCATACCCTACCGTTTTCAGATTGTCTTCTCTGACTTTGAAAGACTTGTTTAACAAAAATCACATCACAGAGAGAGGTTGGCTGGGGGTGGGGGTCGGGGGAGTGCCGGCACAACTCGTAAAAAATACCAAATGAAAGAAGGAAACTCAGTGGAAGGTATAAGCCTATAGACAGGAGAGCTAAGCAAACTCATAACATCAACAGTTTGTGCTCCAGGGATGTGTTTTCAGTCTCCAAGGGCCAAAGAGAGAGAGAGCGCCTGGAGATAAAAGCCCAGAGAGGTGGACATGCTAGAGCTGCAACACACAAAACCCGGCCTCCATGTGTGTCAGGTGACCCTTTGTTCCCGGCCGGGCTCAGTTCTGCAGCACTGCACAGCCAAATAAACAGTAAATGTTCCAGAGGATGGCCTGGCCCACGAGCTTAAGTAGCATCTGACAGACGATACTCAAAGCAAGATAATGTGTAAAAGAACACAGCTTTCCTGCTCAGTGACTAACACAACACGATGGTCATTCATCTCATGTCCAGGTTTTTTAAAAGCCTTTACTGGCTGTTCTTTTCACCCAGATGCTGGTAGATGTTTCTCTGAAGAAAAAAAAACCCTCTATAGAATAACAGAAGTGGAGCCTTTCTGTGGTGCATTATACACTTTTTGCAGTAACTGAAAAGGTAGCACTTTCCTCAGATGATGCAGTGGGTCAATGAAACCAGATTGATTTTGACATCACCACCGGGTGCATGAGCATACTTTGTATTTTTCCTCTTCTCTGCAGAGTTCTATAGAAGTGAACAGCGCACATACTGTGAGTTCCCAGAGCAGTGTGCAAGGCGGAGGCAACCAAAAAAAAAAAAAAAGGAAAGTGTTTGAACATAAACAGACCAATCAACAAATCAATAAACACAGTCGGGCCCCGAGCTGCTGCTGAGCGACGAATAAACAGAACAACAGCGAGGGAGAGAACAGGAACAGAAAAGAGCGGCGCCGACGGGATCGCAAACATCGTGGAGAGAAAATCCACAGGAAGACGTCAACGTGCGGCTCCGACTGTTTGATGGATAAGTTCTCTCAGGGAAGTGCAGAGAAGTAACAGCGTGAAGATATGTCAAGAGTTATTGCTTCAATAGGAAATGTAATGTCACATAAAGTGAGAGGAGCCTCTTAAGGAAATAAAAAACAAAAGCTAACAATAAATGCAAATAAACCCATCTGCAAGCCTGTGTGTAGCTTGAATGTTGTGTGTGTGTGTGTGTGTGTGTGTGTGTGTGGTACCTCATGTCTTCACTTTGTCCAAACTTGGTCCCACGCTTGGAGGAAAAGTCCACATTCTGTCCTCCAACGATGAAGAGGAGTAAAACAGTCCTCCTCGGTCCTAATGGTCATGAAGAAGATCACTGGTGGGTTTCCCTCTGAGCCACAGGTTCCTGGTCACACGGTGCGATGTCTGGTGACGCACTGTTAGGCCTCCATCGATACACCTTTAGCACCACACTAGCAGCGATGCTAACCAGATGCTACCCATCATGCTAACAGTCGTGCTCAGCCCCCTAAACACTTAAAAACTGTCTAAACACTTGTATACAGTTGTAAAACAGACTTTTTACAAATGAGTGAGGCTGCTTTAGTGACGTGAACACCATCATCTGGTTCACTTTGCTAGTTGTTAGCTGTTGTTAGCATGAACACAATTACTGCTTCATCCCACAGGTGAAGCAGGTGAGACACTCTCCCGCCCTCTCTCTTAGCCCCGCCCCTTGACCAATCATATCGTTAGAAATGGAAGGAGTCTGCCTCACTTCCTGTTGAGGGATGTGTCTTCAACCAAATTAAAGAACGGTTACGTTCTTAAAGTAACAGATTTTACAGTGTCACAGTTTTTAGTGTAGAATTTATGGATTTCTACTGATGCGTAAACCTTAACTCTAGGACCCTTATACTGAATATATATCCTAACTCTAGAGCATTTATACTTTATATTTCTTACCTCTAGGGCTTTTATACTGTGAATATTTTAACTCTGGGGTTTTAATGCTATATAAATCTTAACTCTGGGTCTTTTATGCTATTACTGCTACAACTATTTAACTGGTACTTCCTCGGGCTATGTCCCACTGTTCCATCAAGTTTCAATAAAGCCAGTTGAGTAGTTGTGTAATCCTGCTAAATGAAATGGAACTGTAGAGGTAAAAAGTACAATTTAATAAAAATGTTAAACTATGATGGAAAATATTTTCACTGGCAAGACGTACAAAACAAATAAAGCTTTTATCAAATCTGATATAAAACTAAACTAACTTCATTGTGAGTGATGTATTTCTAAAATGAATCCATGAGCTTGAGGTCAGTTTTACTTGGTGAATACTTCTTCATAACTTGCTTGACATGTTACTGTACTTCTTACATTAACCGCTGATGTTTCACCGAATGGATGTATATATGATGTAATATCAGGGTCCTCAGTCGTCCTATCTGCTCATCCTCTCTTATCCCCCTCACATCTCGGCCTCCACAGGGGCCGTCAACATTATCGGCTTTATGACATGACTGGTAAAGATCAGTGGGATTCCTTTTGAGCCCCCATTCCTTGGGTTTAAGTCCTCTGACCATAGTCCAACGCGCTATTAAAAACCATTTATGAGTGAAATGTACTTAACAAGTCTGTCATCGCTGCGGCTTTGTTATCGTCAGTTGAGCCAATAGAATGTGAAGTGGCTCACCGGGTGACGAAACCCCCGACGGTGAACTTTGAGGCCGGGGGATTTGGTGCTGGTGGACAGGTGGTTTCACTGGCGAGGCAGGAGCTCGGTACGGAGCCTTTGAAAACTCCTCGACTGGAAAATGCGGCCGCTTTGGAGGAGACGGGAGACCAGCACAACGAGCGATGACTGAGTCACTGGACATTGTGCAGATTCTTATAATCTCACTTTTCCAGGAACAAGTGTTGAAATATTGCGCAACATATAATAAAATCAATGACCCTGTTTCTAAAGGATATTTTCCAGTTTAAAGATACTGGGCGAGACACTGGATGACACAGCTCACCCTGTGATCACAGACTCTTAATCAAGATGGATGACGAGTCTCTACTTCACGGCGATAAAATATAATAAGGCCAAAATATTTCAGACATCATATGGAAGCAAAGTCTCTCCAGTAGTGGTCATGATATGGATCTTTGGTCCTGCCGATACACAAGCTCAACTAAAACTCTAACTAAAAATCAACCTTCAAATAGAATAATTAATAATAATAATCATCATATTTCCAACTGATTTACCTTCATGCTTGTTGTTTTTTGTTCTTTACTGCAATAGATAAATGTGAAGCTGATTTACATTTGAATCACCTTTATATGTGGGAGCTGAAGTTCATTCTTGACCTTGGATGCAACTGTTGACAAAACAAAGCCCCTTTAATAACTGTTGGAGCTTCACATTATATCACGTGGTCCTGGAGTTGAGATGGAGTTGTCATGTATTTGTAGATGTTAATATTTCTACCTTTGGTCTGAATATATTATTGTGTGGCTCAAGAGGAAATGATTAACATAATCGACATTTTCCAAGAACATGAGAACGGTTGTAGAATTGATGTATGAATGCTAATATAATGATAGCAAGGACATATTCTAAGTATTCCCAGTTGAAATAAAATGAATATTCACTGATTTTGCGACCATTTTCCTTCTGATAATACACATAAATAATCCGTCATTTCATGGATAATGAATGAGCCACAAATTTGTAGAAATGTGAAAAGTAAATCGTGTCTAACTGAAAAAGAAAAAATCACAACTGTGGTGCAACTTCACCGTGATGCAACCTCATCCATGCACACCGGGTGTAAGGTCAAAACATGAGATTTGTGTATGTGCATCATTATGAGCAAAATAAGCTGTTACCACCACAGTAAATACATATTTTTTGGCTTTAAATCTGACCCTGAACATTGAGCTGCGTTGGTTTCTCTGCTCCGTCAATACTGTTTCTATAAAGTCTAAGGAAAACACCTCGGGCTGCCTGTATAAAGCTGCCTTCGGCTTTTCCTCTGAGTGAACCGTCCAGTTATTTGACGTCCGCTCCTTCCTGACAGTTGACAGGTGAGTTGAGAACATGGCGGGGGGGGAGGGGATCTTCCTGAGGAAATGCCAGAAGAAACTCAACTGCCCTCCAAGTTTCACACGGATCAGCGAACACGAATATTATCCACTCCGCATGCACGCACAGAAATACTTACCAACTATTAAGTGTTCACATGCACACACACTCAACACACACACACACACACACATAGCACGCTCACTTATACACAAATCAATCACCTGGCTTGCGAGCTAGCTAATGATGTTGTTGACGTTAATGAGGTAGGGGACACGCTCATGAAGGCAGCTAACGATGCTAATCATGGAGATATCACACTGATGCGCCTGTAACAAGCCATCATGTCAGGGACTGAGTCATTGATTAACTAGGATCTGATGTGGTTTTTATGTGCGTGCATGTGGAGCACTGTTTGATTTAAGTGCAAGAAACAGCAGAATTAAAAGAAAAATACCATCTGCAGCCTGTGGAGGGTCTCTGAGGTTATTTACACCCTGAAGAGCGTGTGCAGAAAAAACACCAATTATGAAAAGGATGTAGTTAAGACTTATCTAATACCCTTTTCGCTGAATTTAAGACAAATATTTCTACCAAATCCTGTGAGATAAAACCTTACAAAAAGGTATGGTGGTGTTTTTTAGGCCACACATCCACCCTTTACCCATATTGTTTATCCTTTGACCATGAAGGTCTTGTTCGAGCCGGGATTTGAACCTTCTTTCTGTGGTCTGACCACTGCAACACTATATACCACCTATAGGCCAAACATATTCTGTAATTTATCATAAGCACCCATTCATTTCCCTGCTCTGAGAAATCTAGGACTCTCATATCTAATAGCATTATATTCTTTGTTTTTATTTCTCAGTGAGTCACGTTCCACGTCATGATCGACCTCTCTCAGCCAGCTGTCGTCCCAGTGTTGCATCTTGTATGATATGAAGAAACGCATCACGTTGGATCAAATGTTTATGGCTTTTGTGTGTTTTGTCTGTTTCTTAACATTCAGCTTGAGAAGGTGCGGCTTTAGTGCCTTGTCAAAATAAAGTAGAATCAAATAGAAGGCAGACATCATGTTTCCATCGCTGCAGATCAAAGCTGGAATAAAAACCTGCAGAGTAATTTCACCCAGGAGAGAATGCCGATTGAATTCATTCCTTTTTCAGACAAAAGCCAGATGTTTGTGGGTGTTAGTGGTTTTACCAGTTGAAAGAGGGGTTTAGTTTACCTTAATGTTCCTGAGATGGGGAAAACACTTCGCCCTACATCTTCCAAAATGTTGGATTATTCTCTCTATGAAACATTACCTTACGTTACATGTCATTTGGCAGACGCTTTTATCCAAGTCAAACATCTTCACTTGAATTTCAAAACATAAATTGATACGTCTGAGGACCGACAGTCTGGTTGTTGAGAATCTCATTTAAAAACCATGGGCAATAATCTGCTGCTAACAGCCTCCAGTCTCCTGGTTTTCGGCTTCCTGCTGGATTTCTGATCCTCGCTGCAGGGATTTGCTCCCGTTCAGCCTCAAGAGCATTAGTGAGCTCCAACACCGGTGATGTTCGGTGATAAGGTCCGGCTCACACTCGGTGTTCCACTTCATCCCCGAGGTGTTTGATGGGGTTGAGGTAGGGGCTCACTCCCATTTCTTCCACACCGAACTGGGAAAGTCATTTCTATATTAGACCTGGGTTTCGAGTGAAGGTATTGTGATGTCGAACGGGTCTGAGCATGAACAGCGCCTCACACCTACTTTAGACCATGTTGATTGTAGCATCATCACGTGGATTCAAATCTGATTTTATGATGATATGAACAAATAAATAAAGCAAACGCTCATTGATGTGTGAGAAGAAAAGAAAAATCATTAATTGGAGAGGAGTCAAACTTATTTGCATTTGAGCCTTCGGTTTCCATCTCACTGGAACTAATATCATTTACCGTCCTGCAGCTGATTGCAAATCTGGGATCTGGTTTCCTTTCTATATCTAAATATTAATAGTCTCCATTACAGGAAAATTACTTTCATCTCCGACTCACACGGAGGGATTAGATTTTAATCAGCGCATTAAATATGACTTTCTATTCCTGCAGATGGGAGAGGATGGCGGGCGGGCAGTCAATTACCATCATGCTCTGTTTGCCGTCTCGCAGTGATAAAGTCTTTGTTGTCACACGGAGGCTTTGAGAGCATAAACAAAAAGACAAAGTGACGTGTGGGGATGAGGCGACATACTGATGAGCTCCTGTCAGGGATCAACGCATCGAGATCACTCTAAAAGCTTTTAAAGAGATTTAAAGCATTATTGTTCGTGTCAATCCTCAATAACAGCTGCTTCAAAACATCCGGATTCTCACAATGAAACTGGATTTGATTAAATTTGTTGTATTTTTTACTGTTATTGTTTTTTATGCTGAGGAAATTAAACCACTTTCTTTTCTTCTTTCATTTAATTTCACTTCATTTTATTATTCTTACAGCAGACACTTGCATCATGTCGACCACTGACAAAACAAGAAAATACAGAATATGTCTTGGTGATACGGCAAAAGATTATATGAAAATCAACATTTTAATTTCAGTAATAGTCTGAATAAATGTGACATTATTAATATTGTGAAGGTTGTGGTTTTAATCTCTTCTTTATTGGCAGATAATGAGTAACTCAATAATTGAATACCCCTCTCTGTACTTGCACTTGATTATATTGTGATAATTATTGAAACCCATAATAATCTATCTTCTGCCGTATGTACATATTATATTATATTCCTATTTCTATTCATTTTGTATTATTCTAGTAGATTTCGAAGGTCAAGATGGATGTCCTCCTTCAAAGTGTGATTTTGATTTCCCACAATGCACCTGTGAGTGGCGTCCAGGTGAGATCAATGAAGCCTGATGAGCTCCTCCTCTGTTAGTGGTGCTGGTGGGTTATTTAAACCAGGACCCAATGATCTGTGGATTGTGGTTCGATTCCCTGAGATTCAACATGGCGCAGTTCGTCTGTTTTAGTTGCATGCTCATGATTCTTGCTGTTTCAGGACGACACTTTTCTAGAGAGAGGCCCAGTTGTTATATACCAGTGCCCAGGGAACCCAGCTATGGAGTGAGGTGAGTTGACTGTTTTTTTTTGACTGGAAGGCTCAACTTTGCACATTTAAATCAAAATACTGGTTTCAAGTTTTTGCCTGTTATTTAGTTTGCACCTTGGTTTCCCTGCAGACTTCCTCACTTGTGATTTCATGCCATTAACAGCTTTCCTCTTAATGCTCCTCATTCACAAGATGGCTGGGGTTGAGTTCAGACTTGGCTGAAATGCACACACTTGACCAAACATTCCTCAACTGCTACTTTATTTGTGAGGAGACATGTCAGAGCGCTGTGCTGTGAGCTTTCTGTTTCTGCCTCACCATAGTAACCTTCCTGAGGCGTGTGCATGTACAAGCTGACAGGGTGTCAGTGGAAAGCTGCCGCTGCCCTTCAATCTCCATGTTCATAAAAAAAATCAAATCCTGTCTTTCCCAGAACTGCCGTTCGTCCTCATGAACTCCTGAACCTGCTTCAGATGCCAAAGTCCTGGGACTGGAGGAATGTGAATGGCGTCAACTACGTTAGTACGACTCGCAACCAGCACATCCCTCAGTACTGTGGCTCCTGCTGGGCACACGGCAGCACCAGTGCCATGGCCGGTAGGTTTTCTTTTACTTGCCCACTTTAAGAGAACTAACATCCTGCCGTCACCTGAGTAAATGGAGCTGAATTCAATTGTCATTTAAATTGATCTGCAGCATCTATCTAGAAGCTAAAATATGTTAACAAGGGGGTTTTCAAGATTTAGTTCTGAGCCAGAAGTCTAAACTATCACGACTACTTTCTGGAAAAGACATCGTCATTCACCTTTTTAAGAGTTTGCACGACTGTAACCTTGAAAGTTTACTTGAGTTCTTACTCTAACCAGCTCCTCATTATCTGAACTTGCCGCTCACCCACTTGCACTGAGGTATTGCTGGGAGGGAGATGTCTGACAAAGTCTCATAAAATGCCTATTAGATATTGTACCAACTGAACAGATGGGAATTCCACTGATATTAAATCACTTGCGCTAAAACGAATATTTCATCTGTGTGGAACTTTACTCTGCCGTGTGTGTGTAGATCGCATTAACATCAAGCGGAAAGGAGTGTGGCCATCTGCCTATCTGTCCGTCCAGCATGTGGTCGACTGTGCCGACTCTGGCACCTGTCATGGAGGGGACCACGGCGGTGTGTGGGAGTACGCCCACAGACACGGCATCCCCGATGAGACCTGCAACAACTACCAGGCCATTGACCAGAGTAGGAACCAGAACTGATTTTGTTTCATGATGCATTGGTGCATTAGAAAAGCTTTAATTAAGTTTCTCTATCTTTCTCCAGAGTGCAAACGATTCAATGCATGTGGCACTTGCACGACCTTTGGAAAGTGCAACACGGTGCAGAACTACACTTTGTGGAAGGTGGGAGACTTTGGTGCCGTTAGTGGACGGGACAACATGATGGCAGAAATCTACACTGGAGGACCAATCAGGTTTTTAAAGCTTATTTTGAAATGCTGAGGTTCAATTTCACGAAAGTTAAAGGTTATCTAATCGCCTGTCAACATTTTAACTGAGCGCTTCATCCCTCCAGCTGTGGAATCATGGCCACAGAGAAACTGGATGCCTACAGCGGGGGTCTGTACTCTGAGGAAGAAGAGTCTCCTGACATCAACCACATCGTGGCTGTGGCGGGCTGGGGAGTAGAAAATGGAACCGAATACTGGATTGTGCGCAACTCCTGGGGAGAGCCGTGGGTGAGTCATGACAGTGTCTTGAGCTTCACATGGTTCAGTAGCTTTTTATGCAAACTGGCTGCTGGACTGATTTATATAGTTGGTGCTTTTTGATTTATAATCCACGTGACCTTGCTTTTCTTTTCTCCCAGGGTGAGAAGGGCTGGCTCAGGATTGTGACAAGCGCCTACAAAGGAGGAAGTGGAAGCCGGTATAATCTTGCTTTGGAGGAAGACTGCATGTTCGGAGATATGATTGTACCCTCGGCTTATTAATGGTTGTCGAGCACCATTTATCTTAATAAACTATAAAACTGAATTTAAGATCTGTGGTATCGTGATTGTACATTGTTGTCCTACATCAAGACTTTATGATCAAAGATTCAGTACTGACTCATCTCAAAGGTCAAATAGAAGCTAGTGATGTTTTCTAACAAGATTTCCCCACAAGTGTATCTATGCAGCTCCAAGATTTTAGCCTTCTGGCTCCAGACAAATCACATTTGAGCAGACTTTGGTTTCCTGCAAGTAAATACCTTCACGAATCAGTTTGGCAAAATGTGAATAGCAAATAGAAGATTGAGTTTTGGCCAGTCTACGCTGGAAGTCCCAAATTCTTGCCCCCGAAGACGATGGGTTCAGAGATGAAACTACAGTTCTATGCACAAAGAAAATTAGCAGCTGCTCTTTCCAATTGAAAAATAAATCTCTCGTTGCAACTTGCTTTGCACAGTGATCTTTAAAACCCTTTCCTGCAGGAATCCCTTTTTATTTGGAAGTGGATTCGTTGAAAGGTCAATTTGTAAGTGCATGCAAATGGAGAAATGTTTAAAAGCAACCGATTTGTCCTTGAAAGACACGGCCACTCTTGTCTCAGACGTCAGGTCGCAGGATGACTGAACCGAGCCGCTTGCTTTTGAAAAGCCGAACGACATTTGTTTGTTCTACATCTCTGAGCGTGATAAACAGACCTCCTTTTATTGACTGACATGCTTTATTACCTTCAGCGCTGTCATGCCTCTGCGCTAACGTTCAGTTTAATCGGCAGTTATCTACAGTGGCACACGCCGCGGCACAATGGAATCCTCAGAGTTTATATGCAATTATGAGGAGCCCATTTTCTTGCCGTTCAGCAGGGGAACAAAAGAAAACACAGCGCTCAGATATTTGGTTCATGGGATGTAACAATAATAAAAATGAATAAACACAAGCGGTGGTGCTTCGCTGCTGATATGGAAATGCTTCCCATTAACGGCAGTTTCCAGTCTCTGGGGGGAACAAAGGATAATCAAACCTCACACAGCACTGTTAGCTTCCAGCCCCAAACCAAAGCAAAAACCTTAAGCCTATAAAGCTGTGGCGTGTCCGAGTGGAGGCCCACTGCAAAAACAAATATTAAACATAATTTGGCTTGCTCAATATTATGCGATCAGGCCCCCCCCCCACCCCACCCTTGAGCAATCTTTCACGTGAAATTAAATTTGTGCTCTGATTAAATTTCCTGCATGTTTCCTCATTTGCATAATCACCAACACAGCTCTAATGGCTTTGAATGGAAACACATGGAAATCTGTGGGTGAAGAAGAAAAATGCAAGTTGCAACTGCACATGAGCCGTTTTCATACCGAGTGATTCAGCATTCATCTTCATTAGAGCAATTGATATGGCAAAATGGATTTTTCAGCAATTCCTGCAAACCCATTATGCATTGTTTCAGTGATCAATACGTTGTTCTGAAAACATGAGGATTGAGGGAAGGGGGTGAGGTTGTTGCAAGAAAAGAGTTTTAATGATTACCGTGGCCCTTTGGTGCTGCCAAGGCCTGGATTATCATTTTAAATAGAACATCCACTTGCAAATTATCATTAAGCGAGGCATTCTGCTGATGATAATAAGAGTGAAAGTTATTTCTAATCATGTCTCCATGGCAGCTGCCCGTAGCAGCAGAGGAGGAATATGCAGAAAGCTTCCCTGAGTGTGGGCTTTGTGTAATCCTTCCCCTCGCATTCACGCTCCCAAGGCCGCTGCTGAAACTTGCCTCCCCAATACAAGCAGCAGAGAACAAAGAATAACCAGACAGCCACAGAGCACATTCTGGTATTTCACAGAAAAAAAGAAAAAGCCCCGCTGTTCCCTGATTCCGCCTGTGAGGCTGCGAGACACCGAATCTGATGTTAAAGATTAAAAACACGCCCAAAATGATACATGTAAATTATTGCTGGCGGTATACAAGCAGATGCGATGGCAGATTTATTTTCTTTGTGCGTTCGGCGATACTATCAATCATTCATTTATTGTGTCAAATATGAATAGAGACGGCTTTTCAGCCCCGAGTCTGACGAGTCTCGCTGTGTTTGTGCAGAACACAAGGACTGGAGCCCAGTGCAGAGCGGCTTGATCCCAGTGCAGGAAGCGTCAGAGGGAAATCAGCTTTGCACGAGGTGGTATACATCACTGACTATCACAACCCTCACCTCAGCACGGGGCTCGTCTGACCGGCTTTGCATTACATAAAACATCTAAAGCACAAACAGCAGAAATTAGACATACATACGTGTCATATGTTGCTAATGAGCACGTGCAGGAAACACATCTGATCATTAAAAATAAAATATCTCCCTGAGTCAGTCGAAACTTTTCACGATGATCTGTGATTCTCCCCCGTTAAGCGAAAAAAGAAAAAAACACTTACACAACAATCACTTAGTCAGTGTGATCCCTAAATCGATTTACAGCCACCACCACCCCCCCCCCCCCCCGCCCTGCTGATGTTATGCATCATCCCACTGCTAATCTCACTTCCTCGTCCAATATACTCATGCAACCTCAAGGCGGCTGCAGAATTAGCTTTGGTTAATGGACGGGTATTAATCCCTCTTAGTCACAACAAAATTAAGGAACACTGTGGCCATGAATATTTCAGCTACACTGCAGCAACACAGGGATCTGCTCGCACAATCTGCGCGCGCTTGCAGAAAAATAATTGGCGATTACATATATTATTAATGCTTCATCATAAAGCTCATATTTTGCAGCGGCTGAACAGGGGCCGCGGAGTGAAAATCCAATGAGCAGTCGATACTGTTTCAAACTAAGTTGCTGAGCAGACAGAACGGAGGGAGACGGCCTCTGCAGCATCAGAGGTCGCAGAGCCGGGCTTTTGTTTCCGCTTGTGTCGCCGCGCCTCTCCGGAGGTGCTGCATTCTTATTAGATCCCTTAAAAATAGATGCAAGCCTTCCAAGTCAGTGAGTTTGCGCAGCCTCCCCCTGGAAGTTTTAATTAGAACACCAGTCACTCGTGTTATCGTTGTTTCAAGAGGGCCGCTTCCACATTCCTGAGCCGCCCACTTCATCACAGGATCAGAGGCCCGCGGAGAGTGGACTGTTCGGGACAGCTGCTCCGAGCGCTCCCTCTGGATTTCACCTCCACAAGTCAACATGGATGGATGGACGGGTGGATCATGTCTCTCGCTGATGGAGAGGCAGCGTGCTGTAATTTGACAGGATTATTACTGAGATATATCGTGAAATTTATAGCCGCCTAACAGGTACTTCATAATGAAAACAAATGGTGCAAGACGTTCTAGGATCAGCAGATTAGCTGTGCACATGCAAGGAGGTTTCCAGACATGTGCACATGGGACACAATGGAAACAGACATGAGAAAGGCTTGAAGGAACTGAAAAAACACTTCTCACATGATGAAGATCTATGGCAGATGAAGGACTGTGATTGTCTCTTCAATGTTAAAGCTGATGATTCTGATCAGGAGAAGATTGAAGCCACAATTCAGAGTTTTCATTTTTTAGATATTTGGGCTTCTTTGGCTTTGTTCGCAGAAAAGTGCAACCAAACTGAACCTGGGTCAGTGCAGGAGGAGTTGAGCCTCCTTGTTTTCAAGTTAAAGTACAGCAGTACACTGTTTTTTTAATGTTATCATTTAGGCTACATCAATCAATCAATCAAATATTATTTGTATAGCCCATATTCACAAATCACAATTTGTCTCATGGGGCTTTACATCCACTACTTTGTTTTGAAATGCATTAAACTGAGGTATTTGGAAACACTGCAGGCCCTGTTTTACTTTGAAACCTCGACAGCTGTGTTTTAGTCTGGAAGAGCAAACACTGGCTTCCCGGTTCTGGTCAGTCACGACTTGGCTACCGGCGGTGAATGCATAACAAACCCTTACAAACACTTACTGCCAGTAACATTTCCACCTCATCATAGGTTCAAGACCCGAGAGTGTCCGCACACCGGGGACACACCCACACACAACACGGGGGCGTGGACATTCTCGTCCTTCCCTGAGAAAACGAATCCCTCATCTCACTCTTCACCATTGTTTAGATTTGTCTGTAGTGAAACCAGCTGCAGAGAAGACAATCTGATCCCTGTACAGTGTAAGTGAAGGGTCACATGATCCCTGTTTTCAGGCCTGTTAGAATGAACTGAGGATTATTACAGATGTGGAGCTGGTGTGGACTCAGATTGTTGTGTTGTGCGACTGTAGCTTTACAAATCAAACAGTCCATTTGAGACTCTGGCAGCAGCTTTCTCACACTTTCTGGTTTTAATATTTTTCTCCAGTTCTGATACAACCAGACAAAATGCAGGAGAGATACGAGCAGAGGTAATTTAATAAACATAGTGATATTTCATTTGGGTGAAATTACCTTTTAACAACAAATTATTTGTTTATTCACACACATTTTAATGGTTTAGCTCAGTGTTCACAACAGATTCCTGATAAGACCTTGATCCAGATGTATTTGAATGAGATTTGAGGCTAATGGAATTTAAATCCTTCAATATTGTGTGTGTGAAACCTCAATAACTGGAATGCATTAAATCGGGATGTTTTTATATTTGTTGATATGTCTCTGGGATCAGATGTATAATCCCAGATTCTATGCTGCTCCTGAAATGAGTCTGAATCTGTGCAGTTCGGTCGTGTGCTCCTCTCCCTGTTCCCCTTAAGGACATGTGAGGATCCCATCACGGTTGACGTTTGTCCTCCAGCCAGTGGACATCATCATTACTGTAGGTATTTGTTTGTGTCCCCTCGTTCACTGAGAGAAATGAGCTGAGCCGTCACTGCACTATGCTGCCCCCTGTTGAAACCCTCCTCTGCATGTTTACACCGTGATGATGGGACCATTATGGATGGATGGGATGTTTTGTCTGGTGTTTTAGGAGATTATTTTCACAGCAGGGCACAAAATAACACAAGAGCACGAATTCAAGACTGACTGGGATACTTTAAGATATTTGTTTACTCCTACAATTGTGGCAGCGAACTAGCAATCGATTCTAGATAGATTATACATGAGGTAAATGCATATTTCTAAGGGTCCTTGTGATTGAAAATGTTCCTGTATTAAATCTATTTATACTGGTGTGTGTGTAAGAAAAAAAGCATATATAATGATCCACCATCTAACTTGTTTATCTGAACCTGATTAGTAATGGAGCCATAAATCTCTTGAGCACAAGGAAACATGGAAACGTGAGGCTTTGTTTAATATATTTGTCTCTTATCGATTCAGTTCCAACGTAATATGATGCATCAGCACAGCACAGATTACTTCTCCCAGGACAGTGCTGCATGGAACAAAGGGCCTCTGCTGCTGGCACACAAAGGGTGAATGTGTGTGTGTGTGTGTGTGTGTGTGTGTGTGTGTGTGTGTGTGTGTGTGTGTGTGTGTGTCGCATTTTGGTGTTGATGTTATTCTCGTACAATGATTAACGATACTGATCCACGAAACATGCGCAAGTGTAGTGTTTTGGCACCGAGGGAGGGACAAAGGACCGCGCTATCCTCCTCCTCTGCCAGATTGGAACCATGGCGCATGGAATTATGTCATTAACCAAATCCAGGTTGTTGTGCGCCACTTTCCTTCTCCAAAATCATAAACTGTTAAAAAAAACGTCATAAAAACACCGAAACAGTCCAAAGGCCGGGACGATGACTGATGTCCACAGGGAGACAAACGTGTGGTTGTGGAGAAAAAGGCGCCCGCAGCTTTCAACCTGATCACAAACTTGGATTTGAAGCGAGCGCGCCCCGCCCTCCTGCTCCTTATAACCAGAAAGCCTGTTTGCAGAAACGCTCAAACATAAGAGGAACACAGGAGAGCGCACCGCTGTACATGGACCTCTCCCGGAGACGCACTCTGGCTACAAAGACTTTACGGATTACACTGGTTTGTTTCCACCTCTCAACGGCAACAAAGCGACCAGAGGCGAGACCATGGATTTTCTCAACCACAACTACTTGAACGCGCGCAGCCCCTACGACTACACCTTCAATTTCTGGAACGACTATCTCGGGCTGACGACGCTGGTGACGAAGAACAACAAGCTCAGCATGCCCCAGAACCCCAACTCCATCACCGAGTCCCTGAAGGCGACCCTGGGCTTGGACGACTCCCCGCCGTGCCCGTGCGTAATAGCGGGCGGTGTTGGGGACGGCGGGCACCTGGACTGCTGCTGCCCGTCCGGGAGCCCCCCGCCGGCCTCCATCCTGGACCTGAAGGAGCGCTTCTCGATCCTCAGCCCCTTCCAGAGCCAGCTCGGCGGGCAGCTGCCGGAGAGGGAGGTGGGCTTCGGGGGCAGCTTCGCCGGGTTCGACCTGTTCGGCGTGGAGAGGAAGATGCGCAAACCCGCGCCCAGGGGCAAGCAGGAGCCCAAAATCTGCGTCTTCTGCCGAAATAACGGAGCGCCAGAGGAGGTGTACGGCTCCCACGTCCTGAAGACCCCGGACGGCCGGGTCGTGTGTCCGATCCTGAGGGCTTACACCTGCCCCCTGTGCAGTGCCAACGGGGACAATGCCCACACGATAAAATACTGTCCACTGTCCAAAGACCAGCCATCCCAGCGACCATTAAAGGGGGGTAGGGCAGTGGGTGGTAAGAGGATGAAAATATTCTAAACAATACAAGACTATAAAAAGTAAATTTAATTGCACTGAACAATTTTCCAGATGACTGTTTTTAATTTCGGCTCTAGCCCTTATCCCAGTTTCACAAACATATTGATTTTATCCTTTTATTTCTCTAAGATCTCTTATATTTTTATAGTTCATTTATCCACATAGAATAATTTTATGCTTTATACATTGGATTTTCTTTTTTCTTTCTATAGTTTGTAGTCATTTGAGCGTGTGCATATAAATACACCTACGTATCAATAATCACAAAGTGTGAATACATTTTAAAAAAGAAAGTATTTTGGTCATGTAGGGAAACACACTGACATTGGCAAAGGGGATGAATGTCATATTTCTACCAAGTATTTTTGTACGGTGAGCTAAGCTCGCTGCAATTTTTCCTTTTCTCGTCTTAGAAAACCAAAGTTACGTTTGCCATTAAAGAAGCTGAAGAATGTGTCATTAGTGAGAACTTGTGTGCGTCTGACCGGAGCTGTAGAGGAGGAGGTGCAGGAGGAGGCGCAGGAGGAGGCTCTCTGCTCCCATCTGCCTGCCCAGAAAAAAACATATTTTCCAACTTGCTTTTTTAAAAGTTGACATTCAATCTGTGAGGCAGGGGAGACAAGGAGGGTAAAGACAATGTGGCCTCTGTTTAGGGCTCATATCCTCCGGGGACCATTATAATCAGTTGTTGCAAAGCCAAACCCTCTTTTTCCAGTCGTACGTGACGAGGAAGTTTTCTGACTTCACAAGCGGTCAGAGAGGAGAGATGCTACATGTTCTTTATGTTTACATTCGAGGGCCGAACACACTGGATCTCCTTTCCTTTTGCTTTTTTTCTGATTTGCCCCTGATGTTGTTTTCACTTTAGAGTCTCACAGGCAGGTCTGCTCTATACAATATGAAAATGGAGCGAGTCCCCTTTTCCCCCTGTCACGCTGAATGTGGAGGGGGAGGTGAGAAAGAACAAATGAATGTCAGTAAACAACAACAACAACAACAACAACAACAACAACAACAACAACAAAACAAACCTGTTAACCCCATTATTTCCTTTTTATTCCCCCTAAAGAATCCAAAAAAAGATGCAAACATGTTGTGAATGTATGATTGAACGTGTCACTTGCAGGACTGCACATTTCTGACAGTTTTGTTTACCAAAGGAATTCAATTGCATTGAAGAGCGATGAGAGATTTGCTGTATTGTACATAAAGTGATGTTTATCCAGTATTTTAACATTACAAGTGACTTCAGAGGGCGCTACCTCAACAGGATTTTGTACTTACATGTAAAATGTCAACAGCAGTTTATTGATATAGTGCTGCCATTTATAATAAGGGTTTTTGATAGTATTTTTGATCTTTGTATAACATAATTGTATTTTCATTTTGTTGCATTTTAACATGACGGAAGTGAATTTCCAAGAAGCTATAAGCATCGCTCGCCACAAGGTGATTGTCTGTAAATAATGGTGACACCCATACTTTGGAAAGTTTAGTTGTTCGATGTTACAGTGTTGGGAGTGTGCGACCGAGTGGATATTGAAAAAGGCTGATGAAAAAATGTGCCACTTTTAACAGAAGTGTTTTTTTTTCTCCTTTGGATTAAATGAATAAGAGAAAAAAAGAGAAAACACTGTTGAACTTTGTTATTTATATTTTACCACAATTTTTCCTGTATGCTGCTGTGCAGAATAACAACATATGAATTCACTAGAGAAATAAAAACTTATGAAATATTTGCAGCTACGTGGTTGTGTTCTTGTGTTGAGTCCACATGTAAGAGCCTCTTTTAAACACAGGAGTGGTGAGAGCGTCTCACGTTACAGAGCCACTGAGTGATTTACTGATCTGCAGATGGACTGATGAAATCTAGCAGGGGAAGTCGAGTGAAAACACATTTGTAGAGGAGCCTCTGCTTTCCCTAATTGGCTGAACTAACTGACGGGCCCACTGATCAACTAAAACACAGACTGTGTGTGGATCAGCTGTTATACCCTCCTGCCTGAAGAGTAGCTCCACAGTCTGTAGAAGAGAAACTTTCCCTTTAACCTTTTGGGAGCTTCTGGACAAACTGAGCTGATCTGCTGCTCCTGCATGTTGAGGGTTTGTCTCCGAAGGACAAACACAGTGCCACGGTTGTTCCAGCTCTGCCCACACTAGAATATCTTGGCCTCGGCCGCACCATTCAAACAGATCATGTTTGCACTGGGTTGGACTGAATGGCCCTGCCTGGCCTCTCCGCCTGCCATCTGAGGCTCAGACACAATCGGGGTAGTTTTGCTGCGGCTCCTTGCTTCTCTACAGTTGTGCTTCTGGGGCTCATGCTCATAACACACCGCAGCCGGGTAAGAAAACAATGAATAGAGTCGAACTGTGATGAGTCTGTGAAAGGCTTTTCTGTGTGAGGGCCCGTCCCACCAGAGAAAAACAACATCAGACGCTCCTAATTGCTGCTGACGCTGCGTACACGGCACAAAAACACATCTAGACGACTGTACATACATTAGCCTGAAGCATCCGGCTGGTGTCATCCACACCTCGGCTGTTCCTCCCTCTCTGCTCCCCCCTCCTCCTCCTGTCTTCATGCATCTCTCCAGCTGAGGCTGTGCCATTAAAAATGGATGACTACTAAGTGCAACAGGGATTTATCTCTAAGAGAACAGTGGTGAAAAGGCCTGGCGGGCTAGCATCCCAGGCAAACACAGCCAGCTAACAGGTCTTATTCCCTCTACGCCACAGCTTCCATTAGCCGCTCTGCAGACAGGCCCCATGTAATCTAGTTAGTTGCACCATTTCTGAGATATGTATCTATCATGATCACATAATATGTCCTAAGCTGGCTGGCTGTTTTTTTTTTTTATCAATACACAATTTGTGCTCACAGCAGATCTCTCTGCAGAGCGTGATGGCTCAGTTTCATGTGAAGCAACAAACTCATTAATCAAAAAGTGAAAAATGAGCGAGGGAAGAGTTTTAATTCAAAGGCAAGGCCACCGGTCAGAGAAGTTATCAACTGTTGATTTGGATTCAGCCAATGATCTGCAGCAGTAGATATGCTCTTTGCTTCGTTCCATGGCTGCATCTTTTTGATGAAGGTTTATATGAATCCTGAATGTTTAGGGTTGATGATGCTTAATTTTTCTGTTTTTATAAACACATTCGATCCAAGAAATCCTCCAAAATGAAGAATTTTGACATTTTTTATCTGGATGCACTCGCTGTAGCAGCACATGTATTATCAAACCATGATTTGTAACTTTAAGAGCCACACCACAGTCTTTCTATGCCCCCCCCCCACACACACACACACTCCTTGGTACTGTAATGACAGAGGCATCCTGTGGACAACAACAGCCTCAAGCTTGGATTCACTGCAGTAGAAAACGTGATGACTTTTTAACATGTGTTTTTATTTTATTGACCTTTTCTTGACCCCTGGCGTCATTGGAGAATCAAAGTGTTCTCATTATCAGCCCAGTGAAACGTTGGAGTGATCCATGTACTTACAGCTTTTTATACAGGAAACTATATGTGTATATAAGTAATATTCTCCATGTTGTACTATGTTCTCCACTACAGGACACTATACAGGCCATTTTCTAATAAAACTACTACATGAAATCTGGGGTCACAAATCCCTGAACCTACGATAAAGCTGAACAGACTTAGTCTCTCTTATTCTCCAGTTGAAACCAACACTGAGATGACTCGGCTCCAGCGACCTAATGGACCATTCACATTGCAACCTTCACTTCCAGTGACCCACATGGCATCAGTGTGTACGGCCGGTTATATACGTTAGAGATGCACTGAGTTCATTCATGGTCTCACCGTTTACCAGAATACATTTGTAATAAGGATGCTGCTGTTGCCTAGCAACTCCCGGAGATGAAATTGGACAGCAGCTGAGCGTGAAAGTCGTTTCCACCGAGCGTCGTCTCTACTCCTCACATCAGACTGATTCTATAGCTGATTTGCTGCTAGTTTGATTTTAAATTGCAAGAAAAGAAAAAATCCTAAAAAGGTTTTTGACCTTTGTTTCGCTTTTTAACACTTTGCTGCCCCGTGTGGCGATACAAGGTATTACAAAAACACGGATACCTGCTTTGTGACACTTCTTCCAGTTATTCAAAGCCGCTGGCGTGGAAGGAATCATAATGACGAGTATGGTGTTATTGAACTCTCTGTCAACATGGCTGCGGCGAGCCGGCTCCTCCATTAACAGCTCTGTCCCTGTGAGGGCAGATCACAGCTTTGATGCTCTAATTGAAATTTCACAAAGGATTTATTTGAAACCAGAACCCGCTGCTGTTTAAGTGAGGCCGACAGGTTATTAAGTTTCTCTCACAGCATGATGAGCTTATTTCTCAGTGGCCGTTTCGCTGGTGCAGATGCACTGTCAGTTGAAATAATCCTCCCAGTCACTCGTGCACGTCCCGCGGAGGAATCTGTGCAGCCGGAGCAACATTGAGTCGTGCTAACATTTGCTCAGTGAGTGCTCTGGAGTGTGTTTTCTTTAGGAGGCTGCTCTGCATTTGAAACTTCTGTCTGGCTTCACTCTCTGTCGGGCTCGGGGCGTCCTCCGCTCAGCGGGGGACCTGTTCTCTGTTTACATCTCTGAGTTTGGGAATTTATAAATAGTTTCTAGAATCCAGAATTCAATTTCCTCCAGACGCCAATCGTCAAAACAACATGTTTGCACAACAGCTTCCTGCAGGCTGTGAGGATGAATCCAGTTGAAAGGACGCAACAGGAAAGATTCAATTATTGATTAAGGTTACTAAAACACATTTATTGATCACTGAGCACCATTACCTTCAAATTAAGTTATAAAACTTACCGAGATTATCCAACCTTGGAGTATTATCAGTGGTTCTGTGCATGAAAACATCTATTCTAAGACGACTGTAAAGACTGTTAGATTCTTTCGAGTCATTTTAGCTGCAAGGTTCAAGGTTTCTTTACTCTTGTGCTGCATGAACCACATATGGACAAACCACATGATGACATAACATCGATATAACAACACAAATACATCACAGTGGGACACGGTAATGATTAAAGTACACGATCTGTTCCCACAACAAATATCTGCAGAGCTTAATGGGCAGATTGAGTAATAATGACGCTCAGTGGAGTTCATACCTCTGCTGAGGCCCGACAGCTTAAATCAAGCTGCAGCAAATTTCACACAATGAAATATTCTTCTAGAAAATCAGCAAAAATGCAAAATAATAGTTTTAATGTAATCTGTTGTGTCATCTTTATGTTATATTGCTTCAAACCAACAAATAAACTAACAGACAGAAGTGGAAAGAGTCTCCTTGGCTGATTTTAATAAAAGTTCTCTTGCATGCAGTGTTTTAATAATTGGAAATGAAGATGAGGGGGCAAAACTTGATTTAATTAAAGGGCAGCGTTATCATTCAGGTGTCTCGTCTCGGAGCAGTTATCTCCAGGACCGAGGCATCTGGATCCCGACTGACGGGCGATAAAGACTCGGCTAATGCTCTGCAGCAGCCGCCACTGTTAATCTCTGCAGCCGATGGGACTCGGATGATTCATTAATTTACGCAGCAGCTCATCGGAGACGCCACATGAAGTATCCTCTGGTTAATGTGCTGCGCTGCAAATTGGACTTTTCAGCCTCGGTTTTATTAGCTTGACTTTCCAGTGTCATCAGGTATCAACTTTAAAATGAAACAGGATCAAACTGCTCTTTCCCCTCAAACCATCAACCCTCTGCTCTGTTGTCCTGCTGTGTGTCGTTAAACTCAAAGAGCCCATTTACCTCGTCTTTATCCTTTGATAACAAGGATGAAAGGAGGGAATTCATTACAGATCTGGAGAATTTGTTTATTGCTCCCATCATTTCCCAGAATGCACTCGGAACGAGGACGGTTCCCGGTCGCCTAGCAACTCCTGGGGATAAAAATCATAAGGCAGCCGAGCATGAAAGTCATTCCTGAGAGTGATGTCATCTTCAGCCCTCACTTTATGGCCTATTGGTGATTTAACGACGCTTATCTGCTCAAAACTGTGAGGAGAAAAAAGTTAATATTATTCAGAGACTGGTGATAGAGATGTGACTGATCCGGGGTCAGTTTGTCTCAGTGTGGAAAAAGAGCGTCCGAGCGTAAGAGACGAGTTGCTGCTGTTCTCAGAACCGACCGAACCGAGTGGAGGTGAGTTCAGCTGGAGTTCAACGCCTTTCTGCACCGAGCCGTAAACATTTTATCACAAAGTGTGAAAAAAGGGCAACATCAGCACCAGAGATGTTCATTACTTATGAATGTGCGTTTACCCAGAAGCTCATTGTTTAACTGTGCAGCCTGATGCTCGTCCAATTGACTGCAAAGCTTTTAAAACTACACCGAAAAAGAGAAAGTGAGTAAAAATAAAGTGACGCTGCTAATAATCTCATTTATCAATCACAGGAGTGAGGTTAGGACATTAGAGCCCCGGCTGTTTAGACCTCTGCACCTGTGAGGCATGATAGTGGAGCCAAATCCTCCAGACTGCCCCCTGGTGGCGTGCTGCAGTATGGCTCATTAAGCCCATCTCTTCCATGTAAGTGGATAGGACATAGACCAAAGTGAAATTACAAGTTAGATGAATAGTACCTTGTGTTTTCTTGTACTCCAACTTCAAACACTACATTCCACCCAACATTAGTTCACTTGCTACATATTGCATTGATATCTGAGTGTGCTGTTGTCATCAGCTGTTGATAATAGTGGTGTTGTTTTACAGTGTAATGGATACAGGAAGTAAAATCGACATGAGTAAAGTAAAATATGTCAGTTTACATACGTGTACAGTCAGATTTAGTTTGACAGCCTAGTCACTTTCCTTTCAAACACGTCTAATCTTACACGTGGATCATGTGTGTGCTGTCTGGAGAAGGTTAGCACAGAAACATAAACCATTAGGATCCAGTGAGGATGATATTACAGCACATAGATGCAGAATCAATGGATTCATCTTGATTGTTTGAGCGGCTGATCTCCATCACATCACACACAAATAAACAACTGTACCACAAGTCAACCGCCAAGAACCAACACTGACCTCGACCCACTTGGCTTCTTCCACTAACACCATGCTGCAAATTCTATACTTTGTAATTGCAATTCTTCTTAGGGACATTTAGAAATATTTATGTATTTATAAGAATTTGCAATGACAATAAAGGAAGTCCATGTGATGTAAACTAAATCTGGAGACATGCAGAGAGATATTCTTTCAACACGTTTCAATAATAATGTCTCAGGTGTCCGTTTAAAGCTGTGAGTCCACATGTGTCACAGACGGACCCTGGAAGTAGCTCATCTAAATGGAATGTGGCTCGTTCTTCATGTTATCATTTGTCACAGCTTCAACCTGAGCTCTGATCACACAGAGGGAAACTCTGGACGGTTTCAGATGGTTGTAAAAAGAAATAACAAACACAACACTTTAGTTTTTTAGTGTTTTACTGTGAAGGAACACACGTCAGAATGATTTGAGGTTTATTCCTGTGTATATTCATGTCAACACACCCAGACACTGCATTTGTAAAGACTTTCTGTAAGAATCCAAACTATTTCACGCACCACAATCTGTCTCCCTTCATATCGTCTTGATTCCAGTCGACCGAATGCTCATTAAAAACTGCCTGCGGTTGTTTTTTCTTCTTCTCCTTTGTGATCATGTTGCTCAGCATCCAAGTAGTAAATTGATCTGTTTTCTATCTTCTCCTGTTATTAAATAATTCAGTGGATTAAACGTGCCAGAGGGTGGTCGTCTCCTCGACTCGCTCAACAACAAATAAACACACAACTATAGGTTTTTTTTGTGGGGGGGGGAACTTAAAAGATGTATTCCTCTGCAGGTGGGAGCAGAAGCAGTTTGACCAAAGTGTAAACTGTCCTGCAGCTCTTTTGTTTCTGTGCAAGCAGCTGATCCCCGATGTTTTCAAACTGAGCCGTGCACTCAGCACCAACACAACATTCTGACACATGAAACCACAGATGATACGATTGTGAATCACGAAAACTTTCACAAGTTGAGTGTGACTTTTTTAAGATAATGAGAAACAGCTGCTGCATCTTACAAATCTTTATAATCTGTAATATGAACAGAGGTATTTTCAACAAGCGATTTTCAAATAAGGAGAAGTGTGGGATGTTGCTGAAGCATCAAAGACTCAGACTGAGACATAAAATAAGTTTTACAACTCAAATAGCAGGAACATTTGTAGAGTATTAAACACTCTGTTGTCGTTAAACTTTAATGTAAGTATTAAAGTAGAAGAACAGACTCTGACGGACACGGCTCTTGGTTTGCTCGTGTAAACACACGACAGGTGCTGCTGAGAAGAGGCTCATTCATGGACCTCAGCAGCAGCTCGGCCCTGTGATCCCCTCAGTGTGTGAGCCGCTCTGCACAGTTCATGTGTTTTTGTCAGTGGGAAAATTCCAGCACTGTACCGGCTCCCATGTGGTTGTGGTTTGGGGGAGAGGCACAGTAATGCGTTTGTGACGCAAGAGGGAGGAAATTGCAGAAGCTTCCTGCACAACTGTGCTTTTGTACCACTTCCAGGTGGAGACCAGTCCAGTGTGCAGGCAAAACCAGGGCCCGTGCAGCCCGGACTGAGGTGCGACAGTGCAGCCTGGAGGCAGGGAGAGGTACTGCATAAAACCACATATTTATACCATCACCTCATTTGTATTATTTTAAACTCTAGCACCACCTGGTGTTTAATTTTTGAAAGATAAAATAGTATTTCTTTCATTTCATTAAACAATGTATGACAGAGATTTAATAAATTCGAATTTGATTGAATATTAAAAATATTATGGATATTTATTTGAGACCTGTATTAACACCTCTGGGCCCATAAATATTGGACCAACAATCTTTTAACTTCAGAGTATTCAGAATATTAACTACATTTTGATTGGATTTGTATAAATAATATAATAAGATATGATTAATACCAAATGTTCGACTTCCTTCTGCAACAGCCATGTAAGGAGAGAGGCTACATCTGGTATTTTAGGAGGTTCTCTGTCGTTGCCCAGTGTCGGAAACTGGTTCTTCAGCTATAATATGAAAGAGCGAATCATGGAAAATCATTCTGCTTTGGTTTATTATTCATAATTAATGAGATGAAATGAACAATCTCCCACCTGTTGTTATTAGAGAGAGAATAGTTGGTTTCTATGGATTTTTTCAGATCACTTTGAAGGATCCATGAAAGGAAACCAGGGACATGTTCCACCTTCCTCCATAAACAAGCTGCTGAACCTCCAACTGCACATGATGTGAATATATTAAGGTGGAAAGAGTCGTTGAGTAAAGTTAAAAACATGTTGCAGTTGAAGCTCTGCATTAAAACCACGTCCAGTGGTTGTTTGAAATGTAACAGCTGCGAGAAAATACACATGAGGAAGGAAATCTGTCTTTTCTTCTGTTTCTCTGCCAAAGTCTGACATCTGAACGCAGCAGGCGAATCACTTCACATGGCTCTGAGTGTGTGTGTGTGTGTGTGTGTGTGTGTGTGTGTGTGTGTTTGTGTGTGTGTGTGTGAGAGAGAGAAGGGGGGGAGAGAATGTATGTTAGAATGTGTGTTTATGTACTTTCCTTGAAAGAAACATTGCTGACCCGTTCTTACAGTAAGTCTAGGGTCAAACAATCTTTGATAAAAAAGTCTCTCTACTGTATTTATGACAATTCTTCATATTAAAAAAATGACCAGCCCAATTAACCAGATATTAATGCTTTACAATAAATTTTATATTCAACAATAACTTCTCTGTGACATGTGTGAGACATCTTAGATCAGAGTGAACAATGACACTGGAGACATTGCTCCCAGCCCCTGAGACCATTGATTTATTAATAAGAAACAAAAGAAAATCATGATATGACAGTTATTAGGTTTCTCTGCAATAAAATTTAAATATGTTTTTCCATTTGATTGCTTCCGGCTGTTTGTCTGAACACAGTTGCAACATCACACACATTCATCATGGTGAGAAATAAAAGGAACTGTTGCCATCAGAAATCCATTTTTTATATGTTTGTTTGTTTTTAATAAAATAACCTCAGTGGACTCGATTTGTTTCAAAGTCTCTGATTTCTGTTGTAAACTGTAATGTCACGAGCGGCCACCAGGTGTCAGTCTGACACAACCGTCAAGGCTGAAGCCAAACATGTTGAAGACGAGACGATGGTGGAAGAAGAAGAGCAGCATCACAGACAGATGCTCATAGAAATACATTTTCTGCTCGTCAATTTACACCTTGATATTAGCCTGATATTTATTATTATCTTGGGAGTATAATCATCAGAGTCCAGACGGTTTGCCAAATTTCACACGATCAGATAAGATAAGAGGAGATGTTAAAAAATAAGATCAGATGACAATTTATTATCTGAATGCTCTTTTGAAATTTGCTTTGTGTCCCCAGATGTTCACTGTTTCACAAAAACGACAACAACAATAAAAACATTTAATCAAACAATGACAAACACAGATACACACTCATTATGAATAATAATAATGAATAATGCAACTTAATCAATATTATCACTCCCTCTAACATACTTATATTTCAAACTTCGATTTGATTTGATTTGCTCAGAAATGAAAATGTATGTTCAAGACAAAATAATGCACACATTTTTTTTTACATTAAACTTCACTGAACTTTACACTCTCATATAATTCAAAGTGTTTGGTTTACAGAATCAACAATAACATGTTTTCTACATAATAAACTCCACTCTGTGTGTTGTTGAATGTTTTATGGATGATTATCGCAAATGTTATATCTTTTATTATTCACTATTTACACACCTTCACACATAGAAATGTTTTTATCGATGATTTATCTGTCTGGAAATTAAACATGTTTTTCTCTTATCTGTATTTTGTTCCTATTTAGGTTTTTAAATAAAACTTGGTAAATTTGATTCTTCATGGAAGAAATATTTGACAGATTTTCTTTGTATGCAGAAACCTGTATGTGAAATTAAAAATGAAAATAAAAAAAATATATAATAGTGTTAGAGGAATTACCCCCCATGCAATAACATTGTATTTAATATTTCCATGCCCTAATCCGCACAAGTGAAAAAATATATTTCCCCCTAAAGCTGATACGTTCTGTGTATTTCTATAAATAAATGTGTTGGAACGTCAAATTAAAATGTGTCTGGTCTTTACCGGCTGAGTCCGAGCTCCACACCATCTGGTGCCGTCTGCTTTATTCACCCTTAACTTGCTTGAGTTAACTCACCACAGCCGAGAGGATCCACCTCAGTTTCTAAAGGAATTCAAGTATTAACAGCCTCGAAAAACTCCACCTACCTCTAAATAAAAGCAGTTTTTATAGCCGCACTCGGTCACACACATACACACACACACACACACACACACACCTTTCAATGCATGTTAATGCAATATGGTCGCAGCCTGGCCAGGGGTGGGGATTGACTTGTTTCCAAACACTTAATTCAATTTGTCATCGCCATTCAGGGAGGCTCAAGTGGTCTAATTTGTGTTAATGAGGGGTAATAAAGTCATAGCCCCCTATATTACTGCCAGGGGGGTGTAAGCGAGTGTGTGTTAAGTGTGTGTGTGTGTGTGTATGTGTGTGTGTAGGGATGGGAGCTGTAGGTATTGACTTGCTTTGGTCTCAGGCGGCCTGCCTGGCTGTTCTCCGTCTTGAGGATACCCCCCCTCCCTTTCTCTCTATTGTACCCCTAATTAGATGGCCTTTGTTGGGTTAATGCTGCTGCCATCTGGTCGGCCGTCCGCGGGTGTCAGCCCCAGGGTTGAGGTGGGGGAACCCAGAAGGAAATGTCTCTGTGGTGGAGAGGCCCTTGTCCTCCCATCCTCCTCCTCCTCCCTGTCCTCCCCTCATTCAATACCTCTGGCCCGGACCGTCTTCCCCCTTTGGCTGACACCACAAGGACCCTTTCACACTTGAAGGAATTAGTGAAAGATTGATGTCTCCCTCTGCCTCTGTCAGTGTGAGAGGGGCGTAGCGACACGGCGGTGAGACTTTCCCCGTGCAGCCGTCGTATTGTGTCCCCCCCCCCCCTCACCCCAGCCCCCCTGCAGAGCGCTGGAGTGCAGGTTTCAGCAGGCAGATAAAATATCAGTCTGAGAGGTTACGACTCGCACTATCGAGCGCCTTGGTTGTAAAAATTCGCCAGAAGTAGAAAGCTGCAGTCACACTGGGCCTGTGCCAGCTGTGGGGGGGGAGAGCCCATGTGTTGCAGGTGGCGTTGAAAACGTCAAGTGGACGGATTGAGAGGGAGTTTTATTGAACCGCAGATGAAAATGTGCAAGTTTGAGTCGAATAATCCAGAGAATTGGATTTCCTCAGAATGATCAGTAACATATAAGATAGTTTCTGCTGCAGTTTGAACAGGACAGGAGACGTGTTAGTTCTTCATCTGAGGAGAGTCGGTCATCGAGAACAACACGTCAGCACCGGGCCCTGCTGGTTCAGAAGGACCTCGGGACCCTCACAGGACAACCAGGTGCAGTCGATACTTGGATGGATGGATTTTAGAACTAATATGATTCAGAGTTTCTGTCTAGCAGGATTACACAAAAACTACTGAACAGATTTGACTAAAGACGCAGTGTAATGGTCCAAAGAAGAACCCATTAAAGGGTTGACCATTCTTTCCCGGGTTCTGGTCTACGTACATTTCCCTGGTTGCATTTATGCTCAGGACACGAAGATGAAGTGAATGTCTTTATTTGCCCTCTCGTTCGCCCCTAAATGAAGGTCTGCATCCATCTGGTGTTGCATACAGGCAAACCTGATCCCAGACTCTGCTCCATCCCTTTCCAGAAGGTGGAGATATTGCACCTGGAGCATGCGCAGTCAGTATCTGCATAGGGGTCCGTGCAGTGCGCACCCTAGTGGACATGGGTGGATGACTTCACCTTAACATCTGGAGCAGATTCGGTGAAGGACACGGATCCAGGACATTTTTATTTTCATTCTCCTTTCACACTGCAAGGTCGTATAAAAGTAACGGAGAAATCTTGATCCGTCTTATCTATTGAACAATTTAGTGCAACTTGATTGAACCTAGGCGGATGTGGTTGGGCTTTGACGGAGGAACACGCTCTGGACGACCTTCTAGTGGGTAAACGTGGAACCATCTCCCATCTCCTCCTTCATCGTGATTTGCTTTGGCTTTATGCGATGGCCTGAAATGATCCTTCATTGAATCCATGTCAGAGCAGCTCGGACACAGAACCACCGACAGCCTGACTCTGAGCTGCTAAACAGACAGAAAGAGAGAAAACACTTGTCCTGTCAATCAGCGTGTTTGTTTTGTTAATAATGTTTGTGTTGGGGACTGTGCAAGTGTGTTTGTGGCTGTTATGTGTGAGTGTGATGAGGGGGTGTGTGTGTTGTTCTGTTGTTGGTGTCACCCTGCCTCTCTCTCTCTCTCTCTCTCTCTCTCTCTGTCAAGCGGGGAGCACAACCCTTACATGACCCTGAGCAGTTGGCTGACTGCGCCTCCTTCACGCCTCTTTCATCCCACCCAGAACAACATCGTCCATCTGCCCCCCCGCCCCCCCGCCCCCCTCCCCGCAATGACAGGCCGGGACCGGGACACAGGGCCGCCGCCGCCATGTGCCCGAGGAGACAAAGTTTAGAGGTGAAAACTTTTAGGGACAGTTGCGATGATGTGACTTCGGACAAAAATGGTGAAAGGATATTTTGATATTACGTATAGCCAAATACCACTACTAATACTATTACTAACAATAACTTATCGTCCACTTATTGTGCAACTTCAGTTTCAGGCAGATTTAAAAGAAACAGCGCCACCTATAGAGACCAGAATGACACTGCAGTCTGAGGGAGGGGGGGACACAGGTCACTGCTGCTCACCCCAGTGGAAAATGGAAAAAGAGAAGTTCAGCAGAGATAGAGGATTTTGAGGATTACACATGTTACTGATATTATGATAAAAGACGAGGATATAAAGGCTTTGTACGAATACATCAGTGTTTTCAACCAAAGCCAGATTGATCTGTTTCTGCTGTTTTCATCTGTGAAAGTCGGCCTCAGCTCTCTGTCTGGTGTTTCAGGGTTTTATCAACAGGCGAACAGAAAAGAGAATTTCAAATATGGCAATTTCAAAGCATGAATAGAAATTAAAACAAGCTACTTTCCAGCAACACAAGCAGAATTACCTAAGAACACTCACCACTCCCCATTGGTTTGTATAACAGCTCCTTGCACAATGTTAATAATCGTAGTGTGTGTGTGTGTGTGTGTGTGGAAAACACAACATTCCATTCATACCTTGTCGACCCCGGAGTCCGGTCCAGATTTCTTTTTTCTGAAATTCACAGAACACACTGGACTGGATCTCCACCGGCAGGCGGCTTTGAAATGTATTATTTTAGCTGTGGAAGTTTTTCTTGGAATTGCAAACTGTGCATAACTTCAGAGCAACTTGGGCCTAAATTCCCTAATCCTGAAAGTCAAACTTCATTAGATTGTTCGATTTATCTTCCGACGCTCAGTCAAGTCTCTCTTATTTCCTCGTATTCTTTTTTTTTAAAATTCTGGGCCACATGTTGAGCACACCCTTCGTGTAATGGTCTTATTAAGAGGGAGTTGGTTTCCAGGCAAACTGGCCCGTGTCTCTCGCAGCAAAAATTAGGCTCGAACGAAATCAGATACGATTAAGGAACTTATTAGTTCTTGTCATGTTCTTGTGGGTAATACAATAAACATGGTGCTGGAATAATCACAACCAGACGGGCTGCAATCATAAGAACAACTGGATTCCCTTGAAGGAGTACCCCCCCCCCCCCCTCGTTACAGCACTTTGGTGCGGTGTTGTTTTAGGTGTCGTTACCGTCCACTCTCATTGTTCCAGAGGTGTTAAACCAGGCTGTGCAGGGAAAACATTTTCATAGCCCCCGTGCAAACGACTTTCCTGCAGATAAACATCTTGTCACCGGTGAACACCAAGATAAGTTATAAAAGTCTAAACAAGCTCTTTAACTAAATGGAAATGAGTTTTCAATCCAGGTTTTGGTTCCTTTACAAAAAAGAAATGATACTGAACTGGATTCAGATGCAAGTGTGTGTTATTTACCTCTCTTTGTTTGTTTGTGTTTCAAATTACTCACAAACAACTCAACAGACTTGTATAGAACTTGGAGGAAGTTGCTGGATCCTTCAGGGACGAAGCCAGAACATTTTGGTGCAGATTTGGATCAGGGGGCAGATTTTTCATATTTCTCACCGTCTTCCCAACGAATGATTTATAATGAAATTTGATCTTGATGAAAAAAAAACACCAGTGAAATTTAAGAGCGTGTGACTGATGGGCCTTGGTTGAGGGATCCAGTTTTAATAAATGTCTTTAATATTTTATTTTGATATTTAGCACAACTAATGATTAATTTCATTGTCAATTATCAAATAATCTATGGGTACAATTAAGCTTCTTATTGTGAAAAATACACATCAAAAGTAAAAATAGCGAAAGACCCACACTTGAAAGTCTGAATTTCAATTAAATAGATAAATATTATTTACCATAATGCAGAAGATGATCATATTTAAAACTAAAATTATAAATACAACCAGAAAGTGATTAACTTTTTTGATGAATAAACAAAGTAAAGTGATCATTAAAATTTATGATTTCTGTTGATTTAATAATCATGTCGTGGACGTGAAGTATTTTAAATACAAGTATATATATTCATAACAAGTTAATTTAATTTTGTAAATGATCCTAATCTGCAAAGTAACTAGTCGTTTTCAAGTCAATGCTTTTAAGGGGGAAAAGTAAAAATGATATTTCCCTATAAGATCTTGCAGTGTAGATCGTCGAAGTATAAATACTCTGAATGTATTAAATGTATGCATACTTAGGTTAAAAGTGTAAATACTTATTTCACTTTTAACATACAGTAGTTTGCATGTTAAGCCTAAGAAACACGTATGTTAACATGCTCGTTCACTCCAAACTCTGCAGCTCAGATTTAGGTTTTCTCGCAAATTCTCTACAAACAACACTTCTTCTGAGTGACATACACACATAGGCTGTAACACACAAAGTGCAATAAAAGACCCACAACCATAAACACACAGGAGACGTATGGACCAAACAGAACCTGGTATCTCTGACATGATCACCAGGAATCTTATCACAAAATGCCTTTGCCACCTATTACACCCTGTGGTGGCGTGAACCACTTCGCCTGAGACAAACGAGCCTGGGCCTCAAAAAGCCTCTTCACCCTCCAGCGGACACACACACACACACACACACACACACACACACACACAGACACACACACACACACACACACACACACACACACACACACACACACACACACACACACAGACACACACACACACACACACACACACACACACACTCCTCCACATGCAGACACTCTATCTCCAGGCCTTAACGCTCCTGCAACGCTTGCAGGGTTAAAATAAACGTTACCGCTGAACCATATTGTGCCCTCCCTCCTCTCTCCATATCCTTTATTCACAGGCGCGTAATTGGTAGTCAATTTGAGCTCCCCCTTTGCCTATTGTGGGCACATTTTGCTCTGACAGAGTGCGGAAGATTAATGGCTACGAGCAGCCGAGGGAGGCTCGCCTCAGCAAGCATGAGCGCCCTAAATTCATTACACCAATTTCCCCCTGTCCTGCGCTCCCCGACTCGCACCCACAAGAGAGGAAGAAAAGGGGGAAAAACAGGACTGAAAAGGGATGAAAGAGGAAAAAATGGTGGCGATGAAAGAACGACAGGAGGAGGTGAAGAAACAAAGGATTAAAGAGGTGGCTGCACATTAGTGGTTGCACACACGGTCTGGAACTGAGGAGACGAGAGAAAGAGCAGATTCTTTTTTTTCTGTCGTAAATATCAGTTTGTTTTGACCGCTGAAGTAGTTAGAGAGTCGGGAATGGCGCCAGCTCAACTCGTACACAGACACACACACACACACACACACACACACACACACACACACACACACACCAATTGAGACTGTACATACATCCGAAAGACAACTAACATTTTCAGAAGGTCACAGAATTTAACTGAATCATACTTTTCTAGAGCATCCCTGCAAGCTTCGAAGGAAAATTCACAAAAGCAGCTTCTACTTTTTTAATATTTTGCCCTACTTCTATGGACCGGCTCTGAAAGCAGCTATAAACCACCACAACCATCATCTCAATGCTCATGTCACTGCTGCACTTCCATTCCGCTGCCAAATCAGTATCTAGTCAACATCAAACCGCCTGCTGGGCTGCAGCAGGCAGGCGAGCCGCGGCGTTGCCAGAAGCTTCACGAGCATCCAGAGCACATTCAGATCTCTGTCACTGGCCGTGGGTGAGCTGGCAGCGAGGCCTGCTGGCTCCGATGAGAAGGAAACACCTTGAACTTGGGAATGATAAGGGTGACCTGTCCCCATTTACTTGGGCCGACCCATAATTGCGATGATTTATTTCTCCTGTCAAAGCCAAAGGGAATGCCCCCGGCCGCCCCTCTGCATTTAGTCTCTCCCCGTCTTCCCCCACCCCTTTTCTCCCCCTGACAAACCGTCTCTCGGTCTCTGCCTCTTGGCTGCGGTGGCGTCTCTCTGCTTGGACGGATACAAAAGTGTGCTCGCTGTGCACGTGCATTTCTACATGTGTGTTTCCTGGCCTCACCAGCCAGTGGACACGTCTGTGTGTCTGACCATCAGATGCTGCGTGCCCCCCCGGCGATGGCACCGCCCCCCAAAGGACTTGAACAGGCCGCTGGAAGAAGATCCGTCTTGTGCTGGGGCCCGAGTCCATTGTCCTGCAGGGACAGGCGGCGTGGAGGGACGCCACCGGGGGGACGACGAGGCCCCCCGCTCCTGCAGCACCACAATGAAGCTGGAGGTCATGGTTTTCGAGTGACATCACATGTTACTTCCAGGAGCCAGGTTGGATCTGTTCCATTAAGAAACAATAAAAAAAAGATTCCTGCCAACTTCATACTGGGAAATTATGTAAAACCTAAAGACTTAATCTAAAAATGGACGACATGACGGATCCAGAAGGTGGAGCCAGAGTGTCTTGAGCGCTCCCTGGTGGCAGAAAGCAGTAGAGGTCATAAACCCCACCTTCTCCATTTGAGCGGATGGGACATGCCAAAAAATAAAAAAAATGAAAGAGAGGACGCGGAGATGTGTCCAGTCTTGGGTGAATTATGATAAAATATAGATTTTTAGTGCTATGCTCAAAGGCAACATTAGCTTGTTCAATTAATCTCCTGTTGATCAGTGGTTACAGATATAAGATCACAGTCACAGGGCTGAGTCCTTCAGGTTCACCAATAAAATACACATTGTAAAAAGAGTGAAAGCTTCAATGTCCACATGGGAGAAAACAACAAATACGATTATGGGGAAATTACAATTACACAATGTCGCATTTAAAGGAATGGAATACCACGAAACTTGTTGGCAGGATGCGGTGTCGGTCAGGAAGGAACCCATTACATTTCGGTGCAGATCCAGATTAGTCTTTAATTTTGTGAGATGTGACCTTTTTCCTCATATCTCTTGATTTCTCTGAGAATAATTCATTGATCTTAATGAAATCTGGAATACGCAGTGGACTGATATTTAAGAACTTGTTAAATTTGCTGCAGACCCAAATAAAAATCCTGATCTATTGAATTTAAAGGCGAGCTTCAATTCATCTTTGCACATTTAACGTCCATTAATGTCGACATCTCTCTATGAAATAGATTGATTTTCATGATATTTAAACTGTATTTTTATTACGTGAAGAGCAGATGGTTCCCAGTCAAGGATCCTGTCATCAGTAATAATCTCTGAAGGTGGCAGTCCGGACCTTTCTTCTCTCCACTAGGAGAATTCACTTGTCCCGGCCTTCAGCGTTCTTGGCAGATTAACACGGGGACAGTGCGGTGAGATTTGCCTGCCTTGTAATTTATGTACCTTCCCTGGCTCTGGGTCTCCACTCTGCACCTGTTCAGAGGCCACAATAAGCACAGCTCCCATGCCAGGGCCGCTTTACAGAGATGGTGACAGTGGGCGTGGGTGCACAGGTCAGGGCTGCAGGAGAAGAAAAAAAAAACGGCTCACCATTCTCTTGTTTTATCCTCGTTTGGACAAGAAAGGGAGAACTTCAGGGGGCTGGAGGCTTCGGGGGGGCACTTCCAGGGCAACCTGTAAATCAGTGTAGGCGAGATAGATTCATTGATAGGAGAGCAACATAAAAGGCCTCCATTGTAGTAATGTGGACAAGGTGTGCAGGTTCCTTCCTCCACTGCGCACAAGATGGATGCCGCTCCAGTTTGCAAGGTTCTACTTAGCAGCGCCTTTCGCCAAAAGACCCGGGATCGGAAGACGCTCCAAATGTTTCGCATTAAGGCCTCACCGTCGCTGCCCCCCTCAGGTTGGGAACCAGGAGGCGGGTGAGGAGGGCTCAGCGGTGTGTGAGTTGTGGGTCTTTCACTGCGAGGGATACGGCCCCCGGGCGTCAGCGGGTGTTGTGATCGGTAACAGCGAGCGTTCATAAAGATGTCACAGGGAAACTTCAGGAGACACAAAGTCTCAATTTCAGCCAGAGGTGCTGCCAGCCAGATGTGGAGGCACGGCCGGGACAACTGGAACACAACCTGCCCGTCCTCCGTGCCAAATCTGCAGCTAACAGGCAGAACCTCCGGATCCCTTTGAAGCCGGTGCCAAGAGGTGTCCGGGCCCTTAACGACCCGGGATTTATTGCAGCACCGTCTCGCTGGGAGTGAGAGGTCGACGTTTGTCCGGTGGAACGTCTCTTCATCCCGTCTTTTTCTCAGCGCCTCCCTTCGCTCGCTCCCATTCCTCCCACTCGGCCTCTCTCGTCTTTCCCTGCACCTGTTTAACACCTTGACTTCATTTATGACCTTTGTCGAGCTGCTGTTAAGTGTTTCATGTTACTGTTGCCTTCGCAGCGGCACAGCTGGCTGAGCAAACAAGTGTTGCATGTGATCCCGGGGCCCGCTGGACTTTTCTCTCTCTCTCTCCCAGAACACTTCTCCTAATAAACAGTGTCAGAATCAGACATTCATAGTTGGGAGCGAGAGCCAAACAATGCCTGAAAGCAGATAACAACAATATCACATGGTGGTTAGTGCGGGAACACAGCTGTGGTGCAGGGTTTGAATTATCTACTCATGTAAGACAGATTGGGATTTATGGAGCAAAACCAGAACGACAACATTGAAGTAACTGGAAGTTTAATTTATTTCGCAGACCAAGTTAATATTTCAGTCCTTTAATGGCTTCAAAGTGCAGCTCACTTGTTAACACTGGGACACTTGTTATTTAAATGGGACGTAAAAGTATTTCTGTATCATTTAAAAGACCGAAAAGGCGTCTTATCCCCGACGCGGACGTGATAACATAAGGGATTATTAGCTCACACATATCTGTTATCACATCGTTTTATATTTTTTTCAAAATGTTCCCTGCTCTTCACGGCTCATGTACAAAGACAAAAAAAAAAAACTTTCTGTTAACGTTAAGTGAAAGCACTGTTTGACCCGGGAGTGACTGAGGCCGAGACCAGATGGCCTGGTGAATTATAATAAAAAAGAAAAAAAAAGTGAAACAAAGCATATGGACTGGAAACGGGAAAAAGAAAATCCAAAAGGGGGGGGGGGGGGGGTCCTCCGAGCCCTCACGAAGACAAGTGTGCAGCCGCGACGTCTAACTCGAACTAAATCTGAGCAAATTTGTCCCCGTAAACGTGAAATCACTTCTGCTCAGTTCAACCCCCGCTGCCAAATCCTTCTGTGAGGCTTTGCACAGTCGGGAAAAGAAACAAGAGTGATGCATAAAGAGAGGGAAGGAAGGTGGAAGAGAGAGAGCGAGGGAAGGGGGGGGGGGGGGGGGGGAATAAAAAGAAAAATATCTGGCAGGGAGATTTACAACCCCGGCGAAATGTTTCCAATGCTGCTCGAGCAGAAGCAGCCGCAGTAAGTGCTCTGAACCCGAGGCCTGACAGCGCAGGGAGGCTGGCAGGGGAGGGCGAGGCGGGTGAGGGGGTGAGGGGGTGAGGGGGTGAGTTTAAAAATGGCTTTACGACCCTTGTTATCAGGTCTAAATAAATAAATAAAAATCCCACTTAAAGGGGGGGCTGAGGGAGGTGGGGGGGACTGGGGGGGGGGGGGGGGGGGAGACGGGCTGTGCATTTCTCCTCCTCAGCTGTTATTGATAACTCCCGGCCACATGGCCCGCCTGCAGTTTTATATTCTCAAAAGTCATGATGCTTCAATTTGTATAGATATGCAGGTTGATGTGCTGCAGGTGCTGGGGTTTGATGTCTGAGGAGCGTTAACCTGTGGTGTGAACCGCGTGGAGGACGCCGCAGCCCCCCGTGGCACCGGAGGGTTATTATTTGTGGAGTCCGTTATTCCTCTGGCAGCGTTATCGTGATCTGTTTTTAAGATGTTTTTTTTTCTTTCTGTATTTCTCAGACACACGGGACGAACCGGGGAGAGCAGGAGGACGTGGATGGATTTAAAACCCAGAGTATCCAGGTGAGCACCGGAGTTATTTCATCTGCTGATCATCTGCTTTAATGTTTTCTGTATTGTCACGACATCATCAGTATGGGGGGTGTGTATAAAGATGGCCGACTTGTCTCTGCTGCTTCCCGGGATGAAAAGATTGAGCTCAAATATCTCGGATACCAGTGCCGCCATCTTACGCCTTCAACGCCATTTTGAGCCAGAGTCTTTGCAGTAAAACAAGTTCTCGACCAATCGTGAGTCGGTCTGAGCTGTCAATCATTATGTTTCACCTCATTTTCATTGTATCAATCAATTAATCAACCTCTTCTAATCTGCCCCCTACTCTGGACACATACATGAATGAGGTCTTGCTAGAAAGAAAACTCCCATAGGTTTATTGTGAAAATGTCCGAAACATTCTAGGTGATACAGAAACAGAGCAGTTGGCCTTTGAATCCAGTGAAAAATGTATAATTTTCCTCAGCCTAAAATATACTTTTTAAGATTAATAAACTGTCTGTGGCTTTATCTGGGCAGGTACAGGACAGGATGGGGCCTTAGCCGCACTATCAGTAACCATCTGTCACAAAATTGAATAGACAGCACCAACAATAACCTTAACAATCAATTGAACACACTCAACTAACACGGAGGAGGCCAGATTTATGACCTATACTCCAGTCGGCCACCAGGGGGCAAACAAGAAGATATGGCCTCACTTTTAGGGAGCTCTTACTTCGTCCATCTTTATTCACGGTCGGGAAATCCGTTAGACGCTGATCACACAGATCCAAGCTAAGGAAAAAGTTGAGTAAATGATTTTGCATTAGCAGGTTCACCAGTTCCCAGTGAACAGATCTCAGATCTCTGTGTAAAAACTCGTTGAGCTCGACTCTGATGAGTTTCTGCTGCCGTCACATGTGTTTCATTGTGTGAAGAATTCCACTGATCTGATGTGTTGTACGAGTGTGATGCTGTTAATGAGCAGAATGTTTGGCTGAAGTTTTTGGAACGGAATCCGTTTAGTCGAACGAGAGAAGGAAGTGTTTGTTGTGTCAAAGTGATTTTAATAATGAACAGAGACAAACAAAAGTTAACCTTCGGGCCAGAGTTGTGTCGAGCGGAATCAGGGACGTGGGTCTAACAACAAACATGATCTGTGTATTAGAATAAAAACATTTGAGTGTGCGCAGCGTCGACTGTGTGTGTCTGTTGTTGTGTATTCACGCTGTTGAAAACACTTTCATCTGCCTGAAGTCGTGCAGGAGATGTTCGTCTCATGTGTTTACTGTAAATCACCGAGGCGTTTTACAAGCATCGAGAAAAAAAACACAACCAAACAGAGGATTCGTCTTATTCCTCTTGTTAATTAATCGAAGAGCTCCATTGTCGAGCTGTTCGAAATATGCACAGACAGTAAATTATGATTACTGACATTTTCCTGGAGCTCAATTTCAAAAAACATAATTGATAACAAGCCATGAATACAGTTATAGAACCAGAAACCACAGAGCAAACCTCCTGATGAGGAAACCAGCCAATGAGCAGAGGCTGTGTGTAACGGAGCCGTGCTGACATGCATGTGTTAAGTTTCATGTGTGTCTGGCTGTTGGGTGTGTGTCTGCATGTGTGTGTAACGTGGGCCGTGATGTCCCGTCCTAGTATCCTATAAATTACAGCATGTAGTTGTGTTAGGACACACTGTGGAAGATACTAGAGACAAGATTACTGGAATATGGTGGTTTCGGGGGGGGGGGGGGGGTAGTGGTGGGGGTGGCCGGCCATGCTTCCCACTCATGCCTCCCACACCCCATGCCTGGCCCGGAGGGGGGTTCCTGGATGGCACTGTCGCCCATATGGCCAATCACTCAAGCGAGGCCGAGGTGTTTTCAAAGGGACCTGGCAGCAACTTGACGCGGGCCTGTCTCCACAGGGGTCAGCGGCCGTCTGGGCAGGAGAGGCCAATCTCCTGCTGGCCTCCGAGAGACAGACGTATCAACTCTTGAGTTGTGACCCCCCCACACACACCCTCCACCCTCCCCTACCTCTCTTTAACCCCCCCCCCCCCCCCGCCCTCTTCCCATGCATGCACACCGCCATCAACCCCTCGTCCATGTATAGCACACAGGGCAGCTATGGTCTGCTAATGGGCCAGCGGGGACATTGACCTTGAGAGGTGGACAAACAAACTGGGAGGGAGTGGGACAGACTAACCAGCCTCTTATTTACGACCTCGTTTTTTACTGTTTGAGGCTTTTTTTTTTTTTTCATGGCCTGTTTGCATCAGGCTGGATTTTCTGTGCAAAATATTTAATGAAATATTTAATAACCTTGTTTTTCAAATCTATATTTCTTGAGTCTGGAAAAAACGGCTTCTTTGAATTTAAGAAAAATAGCCACTGCTGATGATGATGTCATGTTTAGTGTATTAAAAGTTGTTTCTAAGTTTTTGAATACCTCTCATGTATCTTAAATATGTTTGACTCAATATACTCGTATTAATCAATAGATGAACGTTCCAATGCATTGTCCTCAAACTGACCTAGGACCAGTCAGTGGAGCACAAACCTCGTCCAAGGCCCAACAGCCCCTTCGTGAAATCATATTTGAAATCCCAACATTCAGATTTGCACCAAACTGAACAACAAAGTTGCGTTATCCTGCTAAACAACACAAACAAAAACACATCTAATCCTTAGCAGAGGTAATAACTTTGATTTCAATAGTGTAGAATCACTTTGTGCACGTTTATCAAATAAGCTGGTTAGTTATAAACACACAACCTTCAGTCCAACACATTAAACTGTGGATCTCCTGCTAAAGAACACTAATAACTGTTGATAGTGTTATTTCAGCCTCGGAGGAACCTGTTGGTCTTTGTCATGTGATTTAATCCGTCCGTGCTCGAGGTATTAGGATGATCCTGCTGACATGGAGGAGTGTGTGAAATATCATAACGACAACTGAACCTGGGTATGAGGTCGGCTCGGCATCATGTGGCCGAGTGCTGCCGCTGAACCGTGCCAGGGAATGTAATGAAGCTGAAGGAGCTTTTATGGACTGTAAGGTTAGTAAACACCCCAAGGTTAGGGATTATCAGGTAATGCTTTTGTTACCTCCGCCGTGGAGGTTAGGTTTTCATCTGCTGTTTGTTTGTTTGTTTGTTTGTTTGTTTAATAGATAGCAGGTTTATACAAAAACTACCCAAAAATTGTCCATGAAAGTTGGCCGAGAGGTTGAATCATGGGGGGGGAAGTCAGGCAGGAATTTTGTTTTATTTCCTTTACTGGATGTTTTTTGAACTTTTCATTTGTTTCTCAGAAAATAAATTTTGGATCTTGCTAACTATGATATGATATGAGTTTAGTGCTGATCCAAATTAATATCAAATAAATTTAAATGTGGTAGCATTAGCAGACTGTTTTTATTTTGTTTAACTACCGAACCAATATTACTCAAACTTGATGTGAGGGTCGTCTATGGGCCAAAGATCAACCCTTTACCTTTTGGGGCGGATCCGATCAAGGGGGCAGGATTTATATTTCACGTTCTTTAGCATTGTGTGTTCGGGCGTTTTCAACATAATTGTCAGTTACTTAAATAATATTTCAGGGATCTAAAGAAATTATAAAACTTAGAGGCCTAATATCTATCAAATCTAAATAATCTCAACACACCACAACAAGACGAGCAGCTCAGCCATTTAAAATTTGAAACCAACACCGAATTTTTCATATGAATGTAAAGTCAGACAATAAAATATAACAAATATTTTAGTAAGTTGTTGTGAATGAGGACATTGTTTCTCAACAACTCAAAATTCTTTTTTTGGGGTCTGGTCTCTGTGGCTGTGGAAAGGTCAGGGGATGAATACCGCCCAGAATGCTGAGGGAGGGACTATAGATTCAATTTCTCCGTCTCAGGCCGGCGTTTACGAGTCTGTGACATTATCCACAGCGACAAAGTCTCACATCTGCACCGATTTTCAGCTGCTACAGTCATTCACGTTGGCGGCAGGCGGGGGTCGGCCTTGAGTTATCAGTGACCTGCAGAGGGCAACGGGGGGAGAAACGCCGCGGCGCTGAAACCCGGGATATTCGGTGACATCACGAGCGATTGTTAAACGAGTGACCTCGGATCAACCTGGAGAAGTTGTTTGCCTCGACAGCAGCGTGAGAAATAAAAGAAAAGCTCCTGCAGTGAAAACGTCAGGAGAAATTAATGAGCGGTGTTTTGTAAATCTGGAGCTTTTCCCGCTCACGAGATGTGATGGATTGATGGGTCAGGATTTCGCAGACTCCCCCCCCCCTCCGTGGAGGATTCAGTCGTTCGACAGGAATCTAACAGTTTCCCAAAGGCAGGAAAAATATATAAACCCCGGGTTTTACAAGGATAACACGGTTCACGGCGAGTGTGTCCTTTACTCGGATGTCTGGCCTTACACCACACATGGAATAAAAACCTGGTCCGATTTGAACGAACGCCAAGTCTGACTCTAGCTTCATTCTCTTTAAATATGTTTTTACACACAGTGAGGGAGTATTTTAACGCTTAAAGAAGTGTTTCCAACTAAATCTAGAGCTGCCCTATTGTCCTCTGGTTACAATCCCATCATTTCTAAACAGAAGTTAAGTGGAAAGTTTTACTCACCTTCACACGTCTTGTTCCCCTTTCCCCTGCTGTGTTGTACAGTTTAAATCTATTTGCAATTAGTAGTTGGTATTTGTATGTTTATCTGTGTAAATACACTGAGCTCAATTACACTAGAGTCAAATTCCTAGTATGTGTGAGGATCCACACAGTTTCAATTATGTGTAAATCTTGATTGAAAAAAAATTATCATTTTGGGGCCTGATATATATGAGTGTGTGCAATTTTGTGCTAGTGGACTAGTGGATTTAAATGTGGTTTCAAAGGAGTGTATTTATTTGCCTAAGAAGTAGGGCTAGAATCCTGTATAATATAATATAAATATAAAGAAATATAAAAATACAATACAAAAACTAAATACAGTGTAAACAGAATATACAGTCTTTGTATGTAACGGACTTAAAACTAAAATAGTTAAAAAGACAAGAAAATGTTGAATAAAAAAAAAATGGCAAACGTATCTCGAACCTTCATTTAGTGTGTTTGTGCATTTGAGCAAAGATAAATGTCATAAAGACATAAATGCAGAAGTGGCATGTAGGATAATATAAAGGATTTATAGCAGTGGTCAGTGTAAATCAAGTAAAAATTACCAAACAACAACTGAGAAGCAAACTGGACATTAAACGAATCTTGTTTTAATATCTTTTTTGACGGCGCAGAGTAGATTCCCCCCCCCCCCCTCAGGTTCACAGCTGTCACTGCTGCAGAACACAGACGTCATAACTGTAACATCAGACCAGCGCGTCGGCCTCGCGCTCCCAGCCTCAGCTCTGTGCTCGTGGCTCCGGCTCGTTGCGTTGAGTTGCGTTTAATAGGAAACTTCTGTGCGGTTGGCTGCAGAAACACAAGCACAGAGAGAAGTTCAGCTGCTTCTTTGTACCGGAGTCTTCATGAATCTGGATGTGAATCACTTTGAGCTCCACGGTGCTCGTCTGGGCCGCGGCTGACCCCGAGCTCGGAGGTTTTCACCGGAGAGAGAATCTCCCCCATGGAGGAGGCCAGAGTTTCTCAGCATTGTCGTGTATTTCAGAAGATCTGAGGAACAGGAGCAGCACAGCCGCAGAAGCCGAGTGTCTCCACTGCTATACAAGGCCGTGGTCTGTGACTATGCTGTCAGCATTCCCCCCCCCGCTCTCCTCTTTCAGCTGCCCACTCGCTCAGCGCGCCCTCCTTTCGGGACGATCATGAATCATGGAAATTGATTATGCTGTCACAACTCAAATCCCCCTGCCCAGGGCTTGACCGCAGTGTGTGTGACTGCAGGTCGGTCAAGCCTGCTTAAGGGATGCACCGCCGGCTGCCCCGGAGAAGGGCCGGTGGGCCGCTTCGCCCCCCCGCCGAGGTCACGCAGCCTCCCGGCGTGGCGAATGGGAGGAGATCACTCACGTCGGCAGGAAGGAATGAAGATGTCCGGTTCAAAATACCGGCCCTGCCGTCGCTGCACGTCCCTGCTCCGGAGTGTCTCCAAACCCGTCCAGCTCCTCGTCACCACCGTGTCATCCATCTTTATCAGCTTGCTACGCTAATGACTCCATCGCTGACTCCAGACCGCTCCCACGCCAACTCTTTCAAATTCCTGAAGAAGTCTTGAGTAACTTCATGAGGCGCGAGCCGAGTTCTTGGGGTTTTGAATATCTTCGCCTCATCACGTGTAAGAGGGATTCAAGGAAAGAGAATAAAGACGTTTGATCCTCTCCAGAATTGTGCAGAAACCAATTGCTCTAGAACTTAAATATGCAGAATCCGGTTTGTGCATGACATTAAAAAGATACGATGCAGAATAAGAAGTAAAATCTGCTTCAGAAATAAAAAAGGATTTTTGCACATCAGAAGTTTACGTCTTTAATCTGGAGCAAACTTAGTTTTCCTCTCGGGCTCATCTCTCAGTGGAAGCAGTTAAACGTTGGAGCTGTTTCCAAGTGTTTGTAGTTTATTACATGAATGTGATTTTTCAGCTTCTTCTGGCGCACACCTTTACCTTTAACCCAGAGTTTCCAGCAGACCGCCCGTAATGATTTCTGCAGATTGTTGTGTTTTTTTATTGTGAAGATAAATCTGCTGTAACAAGCTGAAAACACCCGTAAATCTGGGCCCGAGCTCGGGTTGCGATGACGACACGTCAATCCTTCCTGGGGCTCAGGCGTGCGCTATAAAAGAGCCGAGTGTCCGTGGCCCTGCCGTTAACATGCGTCTCGGGTGATGTGTTCAGGAGTTGGACGGCTCCACGTCCCCTCACACCTGGCAGCAGAGTGCGTCTCCACACGTGTCTCCAGTGTCCACTTGTGACTTTCCCAACTTTCCAAGTGCAAATAAACATGAAGTGAAGTGTGTTGTTGTTTTTAGACTGTGACAGTGTATCCGTTGTCAGTATGTGTGTGTCTGTGTTGCATGTGTTTGTGTGCTTTTAGAGAAGGAGAGAGAAAATCAATGCAGTGTTGTTGTTGATATTGTTGTTGACATAAACCAACGGATGGGAAACACTGAGAACTAAAGACATATTGTTAACTATAGCCAGTTCAGCCAGGGGTGGAGCCAAGGGTGGGACCAGGGGGGGCTCCTATTGGCCCCTGAAGTACCCCTGTCCTGTCAGTAGTCTTTATTATTCTTTTTTATAACTTTTAAAAAACAAATGAATCACTTATAAACAATTCTAACAGTACTCACGTGACAATTTGTTAATGATATTTATTTTCTAAGCTTTTTGTTTTTGGAATAACAATAATAACATATTCATTAAAAATGCACCAAAAACTATTCCAGCATCATGGGTAACTGACATCAGCTCTTGTTTTCTTAAGTTCCACCTTGTCGTTGTGATAATCATGTGAGTATTATGAGAGATTACTGGTATATATGGAAAATTATTTTTGTAAGTTTTAAAGTGAAAACACAAGAGAAGCGACGCAGCCTCATTGAACTCTGAACTGCTGAACCTTCACGACTAAAGTGCTTTGAACGGTGAATCATAATATTACTATTATTATGGAAAACGCAGACATCCTGGTTGAACCCGGTCCAGGTTTCTGGGATCATCAAGGTGTTTGAATCATTTGCATTGGTTTTAAAATGAAAGTCTATGTGCGAGGAGACAAAAGACAGAGCAGACGAGCGCCGGCAGATCAAAGCCCGACGCTCAGTCATCATCTGCTCGGCCGCTCGTTGTTTCTTCGGCTTCCAGCGGCAGCATCCACCCGCTGGTGTCCCAGCAGAGAGCCAGAGCCCGTGCTGAAAGACGCAGCTCACACTCAGGCTTCACTCAGTCCCTCGTTCATTTATCTTTCCAGGGACAGTTCGCTCTCCCTCACGTTAATGAATGCCAGTTGTTTTTCCCGAGGTTCACAATCAGTGGTTCACTTCATATTTGGCCCGAAGATCAATCGAGTGCAAACGGCTTCGCAGGAACTGGGTTTTGTTTTCTGGCTGATCGATCATTTCTTCCACTTATAGTCCGGATAAAGAAATCCAAATTCATCACAGTAATGAAGGTATCCAGCAAGGTTAGATATTGGCTTCAGGATCATGCTATACAAAAATTATATATATTGATGTAGTAAAGGCTTTACTGCTATCAATCAATCAATCAAATTTAATTTGTAAAAATCACAATGTGTCTCACAGGGTTTAAGAAAAGGCGACATCCTCTCTTCTTAATCCTCAGTAAGAGTGAGGGAAAACCATTAGTTCTTATTATTAATCATTATTAGTATTGCCGATAATGGTTGTATATGTGATTGTGTATCTAAGCAATCTAGTTGTTATCATAATCCACAATCAGCTGCAACCACGATCCTGGATCTGCCACGATAAGCACAAAGACACCGGAGAAAGTAGTCCAGTGAGTAATAAGCATCAATGAGACATTAACGTGATGAAGGACAGGACGGAGGTGAAGCTACCTTGCAGAAGGAAACTGTTTTCCATGATTTCATTTAGCATTCCAGTGTAGCAGCTTCCAGCATCTGTCTGAAACGCACAACACTTAGTTATTATTCCAGCTGTGCAACACAGCAACACATCCATATTCAAGCACCGTGATGTTTCCACTCAGGCGAAAGCAGCTTGTTCTGTTTGTTTTCTGGAAATCAATAAGAGAACTTTCTAATCTGACTCTTTTGACTTCCTCACATTCACTGGTGGGAAGTACTTTTGCTTTATTACTGTGGTTAAGTAAATTGTTCATGTAACTGTACTTTAGTTAAGTAGATTTATCTCCAGGTGACTTCACAACATGTATCAGCAAATATCTGTACTTTCTACTCCACGAAACTCCTACAGTGCCTCATGTTACATGTTCACATAGTCTTGAATATTTAAAAAAGTAATTTGAATAACGAGAGGGGAGCTGGTGCAGGAAGATCCAATAAGAAAATATAACACTAAACCTGACAGTCTTATAAACCAAATATACTGCAGGTACAGTTAATGATGTAGTAGGGGATTTGAAATATCCTACCCTCAGCAAGTAGTTTTACTTTGAATACTTCAAGCAAAATAATGTACTTCCTATTACTCAAGTAGAAAAGTAAATGAGGTACTTTTACCTGAGTACAGAGTCCTACTGAGTTTTTATCGATTCACAGCCTGAAAATACATAGAAAAATCAGTATTCAGATTGATTTCTTGTTTTCTTCTTCTACCTTCCAGATCAACATAGCAGCCAAATGTCTGACTCTCTTTGTATCTGTTACAACAAACAGGGTTCAGGGTTCAGCCTGAAACAAAATCACCGGTCCGGTGGTTTTGCGTGAACACGGCGACCGAGGATCGGAGTCAAATTTCCAGCCTGAAATATCATTTCAGTCGACCACTGCTCAGGACAATGGTATATATTTAAAGAATTGAGTTCTGTCTGGTTTCTTATTGAACCTCTTGTGTTATATTTGACTACACTGCAGGTCTTTGTGTGTTCTTCTGCCCTTGTGATGCATTGCTCTCACTGATTAGAGGCTATTGGGTTCAGGCCGGAGACGTTTTGTGTCCACCCTCCCGCGAGACGGACCCATGAATCAAACCACAACCACAGCCCCTCGCTCTGCATGTCAATGTCCTCAGATCCCAAGCAGCTCGCCACATCAAAATATTATTGCTCTTCAAATACTTTAACCCAATGATGGGGTTTGCATGAGACAGCGGACCCTTGCAACCATTGAGCGTCTGGGTAAACACGACAAATCCCCGATCAGCAGCGCCACGCTCGATGACAGCTGAGTCAAATGCACATCTCCCAGCATCAGAGGGGGGTAAGGGGAAATATATAATGAATTCAAAATAGCTGTGGCCGTGTGCCTTCCTACCAGAGCATCTGTTTGGGATCTGCTCTTATTTTTTTTGCTCATTAGATCCTCCTTCACTTTTGGGTTCAGGCTCATCTTCTCTCTGAAGCTCATCGCTGCTGCAGAACTCTACAGGAGATGTTGATTGGTCAGACGGCCGCCGGAGCTAGTTATCGCTCCAATCAAGCTTTCATCAGTCACTTAGTTCCTCGTGACCACGCAGATCAAAACGCCGCGGCCGATCCTCCGGCGACGGTTCAGTCCGGACCGTTCTGTCTGCAACACGAGCGAGAGCCTGGGGAGGAGGAAGGAAGGAGAGGAGTGGATGCTGCGGATTAATAGAAACCATTCAAAAATGCAGCCATAAATTGTAATCATATGTGAAATGTCTTTGTCATCATGTGTTGCTAAGAAGAAACACACATATACAAGCTCGCAGGGAGGAAGGATCCGCACGGAGGAGTTGGATTTCGGTCCACATGGTGAAGTGCTCCTGAATTCCTTCAAATCAAATCGTAGAAGCCGTTTGCAGGCAAGTTGCAAGCAAAATGTAAATTACTGTACAAAAGAAAACGATATTAGGACACAAACATTTACCAAAACTCATCAAACGACACACAGGCAGAAAAGTGTAATGACGCTATGTAATCTGCCTCTGATGATCGCTAATGAAACAGTCATCTGACACAGTGTTGTTGAGCAGAGTGTGTGTTTGTGTGTGTTTGTGTGGGAGTGGTTTGTAATTGGCTGCATGGAAACAGTTTCCCAGGAGGCCGATCCTTCACGTAATCTTGTTATTGTCTGAAAGATGAGAAATGCGTTTTGTTTTATTGTCATTCTCCCTCCCAGATAACTAAAAAAAGAAGAATTGTCCCTCGTCAGCCGCGGCTCCTCGAGGTAAATAAACACAACACAGCGCTGATTTGTTGTTTAATAAAAGAGGGATTAAAAAGAAACTCAGATCACAATCCCAAGTGGGTGTCTGCGCTGATCTGATTATCATTATTGTTCATAAACAAGACTGAAACACAATGGGTGTAATACAACCTCATCTTTGTTAATTACCAACAGTGTGAATATCGTCTTTCTTCTTGAGTTTAGCTGGAAACAAAACTCACCAGGAACTGATCAGATAAAACTAAATGATGCTTTATCGAGCCCCAGGGGAGGAATCAGGGTGTTGGAAATGTGTATATGTGATAAAATACTATTTATATTGTGTAATTTTTGCAAATGGTCTGTATTTAAAATAAGATCTTTGTATTCTTTGATGACCACTCACCCCTTCACACACATTCATACAGTGCATCCATGTGCAGCACTTTCTCTATCATACATCAGTATCCTGCCCATTTACTCCTAATAGCATGAGGATTGTTTGAATCCAACCACCGACCTTCTGATTAGTGGACGACCCGCTACACCTCCTGATCCACATCCTCCCACTCTAACGTATACAGACCGAATCCCAGTCTGACTCATGGGGCTTTAAAAATCTGTACAAGGTGAAACATCCTCTGTCCTGAACCCTCCGGGAGAATCTGAGGGATCGTGTCACTAAAAGATTTTATGCAAAAAAAAGATCCCGTCTGCAAATTATGATCATATCTCATAATCTCTCACATTTTCAACTCGAGCCGTTAACAAATCGGAGAATCTCCTCTTTAATAGAAAAGTAAGTCTGCTCCCACTCCAGTCTGCACCGTCCTGCTGTGGAAGCCCAGAATTTATGTTCCGCTGGGAGGACGATAGCAAACAGACGACTCACATGTGTCTTTGCTGATCCCCCCCGCCCCCCCCCCCCCCCCCCCCCCCGCGGCCTCTTTTAAAGGCATTCTGAACTGATTTGAGGGATATCGTAAAGCAAATGATAAATTTGTAACCCTGTCAAGTGCAGGGAACGCCATATATCCCGACTGATTGCTGCTCCCCGCGAGCTGATGGCCACGTACATTACATCATTAAAGGTATCGCAGGAAATAACTTAGGCTTTGTTCCCCGCCCGTGCTCTGACATGGAACAGGCCGTTTGATGTAATAAAGATCTATGCTGAGAGACAGACACTGAACATGTGTCTCCCCAGTAAAAACAAATACATATTCATTCTGTTCCCGGCTTCTCCCTGTTTGCCTCCAAAGCCTCAACATCTTGCACATTGTTTCTGGCACGTGCACATTCCATATCTGCCACTGTGCCGCGGCCCGAGACTGCAGTTAGCCAAACACATCCTTTCTGTTTCATCTGGTCCTCTGCACGTCTTTCACTGGGCCCACTGCTGGACACATTGTTTTGACCAGCAGAAAATAACAAGTTGTGCACTTCTTCATTTCTAAAATATGTCACATCCTCTGTGGTGCAATGAATCAATTATCTATTGAAACAGGCCACTGCAGTAAACGATATACCACCCTGGATCCCTTTGTCTTTGGAGGAGATTAGCACGATTTGAGCCGTGGTTTCAGATTAGGTGGCGTGAGAAATGCAGCCTGAAGGTTCAAGGGAGCGGGGGGGGGGGGGGCTGATGCTGCCGCCGCCTTGGCTGCCCTGTTCCTGCTGCAGGGGTGGCGGGTAATCCCCCCCGGGCCAGGGGCAATAAAACTCCAATTTCTACTGTACCTGCCAGCTGAGCGTCTTAGTCTGCCCAAAACACGGGGAGCATGAAATTCCCGAGGAGACAAGTCCAAGTGCCAGCCCCCTTCATTATGACATCAGAGCCCTCTGAAGTCAACAGGCATGAAGGCAGGCTGGAGCGCCGTGTGGGTTCACAGCCTTGAAGGGGGATCCGTCTCTGGTGAGGGCCGTGTGGGGGGAGAAGGAGGATCACATCCATCAGCGTGCATATGGGCTCCCATCTAAAAAGGCCTGCCGGCCATTTTTCCTTGCCCCCAACGAGTCCCAACACTGTTATGATAGCCGAGACGGTAATAAAGGTTTTGGCGGTATCATAAACACAGCGTGACGTCGGGTATCAAATACTTAAGGGCCCGTGACGAAGATCTGTGGAGGGGCCCAGAAAGCTGGTGGAAATGGAAACACTGTGATGGTGATAAGCGCCGCTCGTTGCGCCCGTGATCCATTTGTCATCTTAATAAACGCCTCTGTAAGCCGTGAAGTGAAGCTGGAGTGCAAGAGACACGTTGAGTCATCAGGAGAATGTCTCAACGCAGAGTCGATGTAAACGCAGGAATATAAGGTCTTTTCTTTTTAAATTTATTTTGGCAAAGTTTGTTTTTTAGTCAGACAGCGAAGAGTGAAAGGAAACACTGCAGAAGAACAAGAGAAAGAGGGTATGACGGATGAAACATTAAGTTAATAAACATAAAACGTTAGTGAAATATTTTTTTTTATTGAATCCATTTAGTTTATTGAGCCCACTCAGGTGTTTTGCATGATATACGTTTGTCCTGCTGTCATCAGCTACCTGGGCTGCGTGCACCTGTACTTTGACACTGACTGGTTTGTAGTCAGTTGTGTGTCTGACGTCACTGTGTCGTCAATACAGCAGGAAAGATTACAGGGAACGTGTGTGTTGATGATGTTTCTAATACGTGATGGACAGAAATTTTTAAAAACATTCAAAAAGAATATAAATATCAGAGGATGAAAAAGAGCTGCAATACAAGAGAAGATGCCGAAGAAGACGTCAAGATGGAAACACAATGAGATGTAAGAAGATTTGTGCGATAAGGACCGACCCTGTTGTCGATGTTTAAATAAAAACACTCTTCCCATGTTCCTGTGAATGTTTCAGACCTGACAAAGCAAACTTCGGAAAATGTCTGAACCCATTTTTTCCTGAAGTTCATGTCTGAAAACAGCTTAATACCGAAAGTGTAGCTGTGGATTAGATTCATTGATCTCAGGATCCTAAGGTGGGACTTTATAAGAAACAAATAGATCCTTAAAGACTTGATAAGCACAAGTAAAACTACACTACAACACAATGTGTATAGTTCACTATATTTATTTGTTTGAAGAACCAGTGATTCTGAGTTTTCTTCTGTTGACGTTTGAACAAAATGAAACAAAACGTTAGATTTCTCCGAGGAATGTGTCTCCTGACAAATATGATAATTTATTAAAGCGCTCAGCTTTGATGAGCGCTTTAATATTAAATTCATTTCTTCTGCGGGCTGGACCGAGTGGACACACATGTTAATAATCCAAACTGTTTCCACAATTGTTTAAAAGGAAATATCGGAGACATTTAAAACCAGGATCCAGTCGGGAGAGGAATGTGCTTTAATTGCCGTCCTTGGCAAAGGAAGCCGACTGAAGTATTTGATCTTGCCCAGTGTTGGCACCGATCTGGGGAGCACGCCTCCATTTCAAACATGGCCAGTCTCTCCTCTCCTGCCAAATCAATGAAAGACAATAATGGTTGATGATAACAACGAGTGAGCCCGCTCGGCCCACGGTCCAATCTGGACGAATTCTGAGCATTTCTGCGGCTTCCAAAACAACATGTAGCCCACATTAAGGAGCCAAATGAAATTCCTGGTGATGGATGGGTTTCGGGGGCCTGTGGACAGGGATGGTCCGTCCAGCGCCGGGCCGGGCTCCCACTTCTCTGCATTATGGCTTCAGCTGCCTTGTCAGTCACTTGAGCCCTCCCTGCTTTTTTAATCGAGCCGTCAGTAATGAGTCGGTCAAACACGACCTGACAAATTGATTTGGACTCCCCTCTGATGAGGCCTTCCACCAAAACTGTCCCTGTGTGCGTGGAGCCAGACGTTATCACGGAGAGAAATTAAATGAAGAAACGCAATAAACTGAGATGCAATAAAGATCCACACGGAGATCTGATCAATAGAGAACGAGCAGGAAGATGATGGTGAAGTGTCGGATTTAAACGGACACATCATCCAATTTAAGGAAAAAAAACTAAAACTGGTATTGTCTGAATTGATTGAACTTTACAAGAACATGCAGCAAAAACTGAACTTGTTTCAAACTCTTATTCATGCACATGCATCTGTAATTGCAGCCTCATGCATGTGCAAACACGTTCATCAAAAACACATGTTCTCTTACTCACATGGCAAAAGAAACATACATTATTTAAGATGCTTCCGGTCGGATTATCTTTCCTCTACTTTGTTTGCTTTGTTATTCTAAAGTAAAAAAAGCTCAGCGGCAACTAAAAGATAAATGAATGAAACGTAACAAATAATCGTGAAAGGAATAAATGAGATTTGCTCAAATGAAACCTTCCAGGCCTCCCAAGCTTTTTATGTTTACACAAGATAATGCTTCATTTCACGTCAGGCCGAGGCTTCCGGTGATTTTAATAAATCGCACGGAGCAAATGAGGCTCCCAACCTGTCCTCCTGAGTCTGAGGAGCCAGCGGGGGGGGGGGGGGGGGGGGGGGGGGTCGTATCACTTGGGAGACATTTCACTGTCCCCGACACACAGACTCTTTATCAAACTGTGTCCGACTCACATGCAGCTCCTCCAGGCTCCCACAGACTCCCCAGAGGAAATGTCTTGATGTCCTATCTGCCTCCCTGAATGATGATAACTAAATCCCGGAGCAGCTGCTGAGCCCAAAACAACGAGCGGAGTTCGAGGGGAAGGGGATCAGGACCGAGGCAGAGACGTGTATGGGGGGAGGGGGTGCAGCACTTCAGCATGAGAGGAATTTACTGCAGATGAGAATATGGAGACTTAATTTTGTAGATGCCTACTTCAAACTAAGGGACTCCCTCTCCCCCTTAAAAGTAAATACCACACTCATAAATATCAGTCCCCTAAATATGAGTCACTGGATTATTTCTGTAGAAATTCACAAAAATGTCAAATAACGCAAATCTTGCAATGTTAAAAAAAGTGAAAAAACTAAAATCCTGGAACCCAAAAGTTCTTTATTGACCCAAAACACATCCATCCGCCAAGTTTTGTAAAAAACCTAGTTTTTGTTCAATTCTGCTAAATATCAAACAAACACAAATGAAAACCAAACCTCCTCAGTGGAGGAAAAACAGAATTGATCCCACAACAGTAAACCCAACATGATGTTTGTTATAAAATACAATATGCACCTTTAACACAGATTTTTTCAATATATTTTATATTTGTAAGATATTGACTGGTTTTGTTTTCACTTTGCAAAGCAGTGTAACACACACACACCCATATAGGAAATACAGTTTTTTTTTACTAAACATGCTTCCCTTCAGGCTGATATTGTGTAAGACTTGTCTCAGGGGAGACCTGTGGCAACTTCTCTTGTTCGGACGTCTCCCTGAAGTTGAAAGACGTCTGTCCTGCGTCTCCCCGCTGGGCGAGTTGAGGTGAAAACCTCCTGAGCGCCACTGGGAAGCTAATTAACCAGGCGGGTGTGAATCAGCTCCTGCTCCTGGTTGTTTTTACCCCCTGATGGGAAACACCTCCTCAGAGTGTGCCTGTTACTTACAGACAGGAAGTTGGATGTGTTTTCCTTAACTACTTCCCCCCAACCCACCCACCCACCCCCCCAGAGCTCTTGAGTAATCCCACATTGGACACTCATGCACACACGTTGGTTTGCATGCTCATACAACCCTTCTATATACTCATACATAAATACCTTTGCAGTTTGTTATTAAAAAGGCATCAGAGGGACAAAACAACAGTAGATGATAATATTCTCACCTGGGACGTGTCTGTGTTTTCTTTTAATTTAAAAACAACCTTGTGTATTCACCCCCCCTGGTCGGTTTGTTTGTTTGTTTGTTTGATTGTTTGTGCGTCAGCAGGATTACACAGAAACCACCCAACTGATCTAACAGGAAGCGAATAGAGGAAATGACTGTTCCACTGTGGAGATTATCATCATACGTATGATAATGAAAACACATTGATTTGAACCTCATGTAAAGTATTGATGATAAAAGTGACCTACTTAAAATTGTGATTAATAATAACAAATCAACATAACTAGTTAAGTATTTTCTATTTAGTTTTTCCGAGATTTTACAGTATTTCACTGGCAGAGGATGTTTTTAGTTTTGGGTAAAAGTCGGTGCTTTCTTATATCTTCACAGTTTGACCTTGATTTAGACGGAACATTCATGTGTTACACAGACCTACAAATATTTTAATCTGAACCTTCTGAATATCGGAGCTTCCAACTTCCAGGTTATGACACTGAGGCGTCATCTGACTGTCGAGCTTCCGCTGCGTTAACCACGTCTCCTTCTCCGTCCGTCCCCCCCCCCCCCTGCTCGATGTCCAGGATTTGACTCATGTGCCGTCCTCCTGTTTCTCTTGGCACCTTATTAGCACCCAACTGTTCTTAAAGAGCACATCTGGACCCAGATTCCTGAGGCAAATTCTCAAGAGCAAATGGCCTTGACTTTTGCTAGGAGCCCTCTCTCTCTCTCTATATATATATATACATAAACTTACAGTCCTTGTAATTTGAAGTCTATTAATAACACACGTTAGGTTTGATCTATAAATTGTCTTCCACTCTTGAAGTCGCTGACTGTTTGAAATGCCTCCTCGTGAAGGAGTCGATGATTTTATACCTGTTTCCTGCCAGATGGATACAGAAGGCTCTTGGCTTCACTTCCCTCTCAGCTTGATTACGTGGAAGTATTTAGATTCTTTTTTTTGCTCCATCTTGACTCAGTTATTGGGTTTTATAGACTCTTGTTCAATTCCTTGTAAAATCAGGGCACAGACTGAGTCTATATCCACACTGTGGATGTTTTACTTTTAAAGGGCATTTGCTTCATGTGGCGTTCACAGGTTTCCAGCCCCTGAAACGGAGACTTCAGGAAACGGAGGAGATTTATAACCTCAGGGCTGCGTTCACGGACGAGCAGAAGCTTTTAGACTTTTAGAAACTATTATATCAGCTTCAACCATTTAATTTTTTGGATATTTTGGGGCATTTTGGCCTTGTTCACGCGACAGTAAAAGCCTTAAATGAGGAGCGAGTCGATAGCCGAGAGAGCTACAGCTCAGAAGACACATGCAAATACAAAAAACAACTTTTAAGAAAACAACTTCATTATGTTGACGACACATGCGCTGCAAAAAGTTGACGTATTGATATTAAGAAGCTGAAAATATGTTTAAACTGTAGCAGGTCAGAGACGTCTGCTGAGGTCGACAGAGAGAAAAGTGAGCGAGTCAGGATGGACAGAACGAATGCATGAATTAATATATATAATAAACAATAACTGTCAGCTCCTAGGTTAATTGTTTATAGAACGAATGGAGGCAAATCATTATTGTCCAAATAAAAACAAACCTCCAAACACGACGTATAACCGACAATGAAGCCAGTCGCCCACAGACGATATACCCGTCCAATCAGCCGGCCCCACTTCAGCCTCTGCTCTACCCAACATCCACCGCTCTCTATGAAAAACAATATAATTCATCGGGTTCATGTTGAACTAATCTGGAATGAGCAGATCTCATGTTTGCAACATTCCAACGTTAAAAAAAACCCGAACAGAGCTCAGACTGTTTCACTCCTGTATCGCTCAGAGCTGCACTGCTTATTGTATGAAATGTAAAAAAAAGAAAAAACTAATCACCTCTCTCTCCGCCCTCGCTCGCTCATTCTCTGCGTCTTTAATGGGAAATTTGAGACACTAGCGAGTACAGAGCTTAGTCTGTCACATCACATGACGCGCTGCAACTAATGCAGCCGACAAATGGGCATATCATGGATCCCAGTTTTGTGAGCGATCCCTCCTCGGGAACAGGTGGCGGCCGCTGTAACACCAGATGTCCCAGTGCAGTCGTGGTAAGAAACATGGGGGGGTTCTGTCGCAGTGCAGCGGTGAACAATGCGTGACGGAGGCCGAAGGTGGTCCCCCGGCTTGTGTTCAAACCCCAGGAGGGACAACAATGAGGCTGGACTCTCCCAGAATGCCCCAGTTGTGCCCAGCATGCTCGGGGGGGAAAGGAGGAAAATGAGCAATCCCAGCTCCAGTGGGAGGAAGTGGAGGCTTTTTTTTTAACAACACAGAAGTCATCTCAAACATCCCTCCCACCCCCCACCCCCCCGACACATAGCCCTGTCAATCCCTCGGTTCCTTTGTTCGGACACTTCTGCTTGTTAAAGCCACGCTACTAAACCCGCTATGGCCATTTGCTCGCACGGTATAAATAGACGGCGAGCGTTACCGGTGCGATGGAAGTCAGAGTCGTGGACGTGTGCCAACCTCTGCTCCAAGCTGTCGCCAGATGCCAGGGGATCACAGCGGGGGGGGGGACAACACGGGTACAGAATTAGCCTCGACACTTTTCTGCCCTGTTCACCGGGAGCTTGAACCCGGTGTTTTGACACGTTGTTAGAGTTTCACAAACACGATGAGAAGATCCAGATCCAGAAAGATAAGAAACGAAACACACACGGGATTGAGACTTCAATAGGAAAGTTTTCTCGTGATTATGTTTTAAGAAATAATCGTGTTTTCTCCGGGCCTCGTTCCTCCAACAGTCTAATTACACGTGTTAGGTAACTTGGAGGTGTCAATGTGTTTGTCTCTGAAAGGTCACCCTGTGTCCGACCTTGTGCTCCATGTCAGCTGGGGTGGACACCACAAAGGAAGAGTATATAGTTTGGTTTAGCTAATGGACGACAGAAGTTTGAGTATAAAACTTATTTATTTTAATTTCAATCAGGGAAGTGGACTAGTATGAATCAGAGGATTGAGAGGAAATTCAAATTGATGACAACAATTAAGGAAACTCAGGAAAATTCTTTGTTTTTGATAAAACTTTCCCCACAGTTCATCTGAACATATGCAAAACCCTCAAACATCACATATTTGCAGCATAGGTAGGTTATTCAGGTCAGGCGTGTTTATAACAATCAGAAACTTTCCAAAAATCATATAATTATAACAAATTATATTTATACGGCACCTTTCAAAAATAAAATGCAGCTCAAAGTGCTTTATAATGAAGTAACATGAAATAAGATTAATAAAATCACGTTAGCAATAAAACAAAGACTTAGGATAAAAGCATTAAACTTGCAAAAGGTATAAAACGAAGTTAACAAGTATTTATAACATTAATTAAAAGCAAGATCAAAGAAACAGGTCTTGAGTTGTTTTTTAAACTATCAACAGAAGTAGCTTGTCTGATCCAGAACAACTGACTCAGACTATTCCAATTTTTATATACAGTATACATTTCAAAAAAACTATCTGGACTTTACAGCAGGTCTCAGAGCAGCTGAAGTTTCAGCCTCTGAGAATCAATTAAAATGTCCAAAGCACAATAACTGTAACGGTAACATTGTCGTCTAATATTCACAGCACGTGGTTTTAACCAATATATTGAGATAGATGATTAAAGTTAAATATTTATGCCGTGAAAGTGACAGACTAGAAACAGAGATATCCGTGTTATGTCCATGTAATTGACTCCACCATGCAGTACAGCATACTGGTGGTACACGGGGAAATGTGGCTGAGCTCTCTGCTAAGCTCATTGTGTATTTCTAATGGATGTGCTTGTAATTCATGTCATAGTCTTCAGACAAATCAAAAGGACATGTATTTAATAGAGCTGCCACTGGCACGGCTTGAAAGGGCGGATCATTCTCCAGCGGCTGCTCATGTCTATTTGTAAAGACGAGTGTGACATAGCTTCAGGTGCACGGAGGCCACAGGGGAACGGTATCCCCACTGGAACCAGTGCAAATATTAACCTGCATCGTCCTCATAAATAAACCCACTTAAAATACTGTTTGATGGGTTTGGAAAAGGTTTCAGAACATTCAGTCTTATCACTTTTACTGCACTGTTGGAAACGCTCTGTTATACTAGTCCTGATACTTTTACACAGAGGTAACTTAAAGATGGCCACAGGGATCCTGATAGTGATAAATAAGTGAAATAGGCTGATGAGAATTTCACTTGCTTTTGCAGATAATTGGAACATTTTCATCCTGGGGGGTTGTTCATGTATAAAATATCATGGCAATGAATTGAGTAATAAAATCCACCCAGTGGTGCAACAGGAAAAGTCAGAGGATCAACAAAATCCTAATAATAAATGACAAGACTTTAGTTATTTGTAAAATTAAAGCTTTTTATTTTAGTTCATGATTTTTTTGCCGTGTATTTTCTTAAACCACTTTCTCACTTTGTTGTGATAAGTGCTATACAAATAAAGTTAATTATTGTAGTCATTTGCGTGTCATTGTGTGTATTAGTTGTTTTGTACTTTATCCAATAAACCCTTTGCCTGATGTGGTTCTTTAATCATGGAGCTGTTTCACCCCTGAGCATGATAATATTACTAAAATATGAATTTTGTTTCTTCATCAGGATTGACTTCATCCCAGTCCCACTGTGAATCTGGGAAACTATTCCAAACATCGGTTTGTGGATCATAAATTAGTGGAATGTTAGACGCCTGATCTCTAACGAGTGAGAGCAGCTCATGCTGTGTTTGGTGGAGACGAAATGTTAAAAAGCCAAATAATAATTAACACTGGGCTCGAACATCGGCCGGCGAATCATCTGAGGCCTGCGTGAAGAAGAGGAGCAGGGACGTGTGTCACTTGGCTCGTGATCAGCGCTCGTGGTCCCATTTCATGTTTATCACGTTAAAGACCTGCCTGCTTGCCAGAGTGGGACTGGGCCCAGTAGCACCAGAGTGAGGGAGACGCTTCCTCCTGTGTCTCCTCCCTCTGTCTGTCCTCTCCTCTACTCCGTCCTCTGTCTTCTCATGTCCTCCTCTCCTCGCTGCCTCTCTGTGGGGCTTCTCTCTCCAGCAGGTGGCTGGTCACACTTCTTACTGTCCGACAGCATAGCAACACAAAACACGCAAACATACATACACTTATACATGTATGTATGCCCTCGGAATGTCCACATACATTAAAATGAGCGTGTTATGCCCTCACACAGTTGCTCACACGCATACACACACACACACACACACACACACACACACACACACACATCCTAACAGTGAGTAGCTACATTTTTTTAAATCCTTCACATAACGGCAACATTTCTTGGAGCAATAACCAATTTAGCACTTCATGCTGGATCAGGCAGACTGTATCTAACCGGCTGCAGTTGGACCCGAGACGCTGATGTTCACTGTAAGACCCGAGCAACAGGTCTTAAATACAGAGCTCGTTTCTGTCAGCAGGGGTCAGACCTCAGCTCGGTGTCCGTCCCGGCTCGAGCTGCCAGCAGCAGCAGCAGCAGCAGAGGACGCATGGAAAGGAAAACAGCAGCAGACAGAATTGAGGTCACGACAAATGTACGGAGCAGAACTGTGACATCTTGCCAAGTGGAGACAGCACATTCCAAGTTTCTGTTTTTTCCTTCCACATGTGTAAGCTTAACTATTCCTCAGAGTGTCGGCCATGTGATGGACACTTCTCTTCAAAGTGAACACTGAGGGCATTCTGTGCACTTTTTAAAGTAAAGCAACAGCTGAAGTTGGCAGCTCCTTCGAGCTCCTCCTGCAAACGTTATCACACACGATCCTGCAGCAGGGGAAATTAATGCAGAGGTGTTGATTTGAAATTATGTAGAGTTGAGTGAGTGTGTCTTTGTTTGGATTTAATCGACGACCAGTCAAATCTAAACTTCGGCTAATTAATTGAATTTGGTGAATACAAACAGGAGGATTGAGTTTCCTTCATTTAAAGATTATAAAATTAACTTTTATCATTGTGAACAGTATGTGATTCGGTAGATGCAACTCTTTCAACTTTTATTAAATTTCAAGTTTGCATATTAATGAGAAAAAGGCATATAAATCACTTTTCTGTTCACTCGCACCATTATTTTATAGAACTCTATTAATAACAAATATAATCATAATAATGTTATCTACACCACTTTTCATGTAAATAAAAACAGATTTAGATCAGCATTAGGAGAAACAGATCAGGTTTGACACATGAGGAACACAATGACAGCTGGAGCACATGATATGTACATTATATGTCACATGTAGTTTCAGGAGGTGATTTGCTCCAGAGCTCCATTAGGAAGCAGCTTGACTTCACCTCCTGCCCAGTCCGTCCCCTCTCAGATTCCCACTGGGGAGGAATCACAGAGCGTCAGAGTTTCTTAAGTCTCGTCTACGTGAGGATCCTTCGAGTATAAGCACGGAAAAATGGGGGGGCTAGTTCATTCATAAAGCCCGTGGTGACAGGACGCCAATCAATCAGGAGGTGGCAACTTCCACACTCAGCAAGAAGAGTAACACGACACTCACTAATTGGGGGATAATAACGTGGTGTCCCGCATCCCAGAAAAAAATCAACTTAACATTGAAGAGCAATGAAGAGAGGGAGACCACTGTCAAAACATCCCATTATGGTTTTATGAGGAAGAGTGACGAGGAGGTTGATGGTGTTGTTCATGTGATTAGAGACGTGAGGGCTGAGGCTGCATCTGGAAAAACAAACTCTTACATGATGCCAATGTCTCCACATGTACATTCAAACTCAATTAGTTTTATATTAATAATGTCCTGTTCAGTGCAAGTTGATGCACAAAGCAGTTTCCTGTTTGTTACAGGAAAAAAAAACTGATTTCCTATTATTAATCAAACTTATTTAAACATGAAAATTCTAATCTAATGTCAAATATGTTAAAGCAGCAGAATATGAATCATAAATTAAAAGATAGTTAGTAAAGAGAAGGTAAAGACTGCGCTAAGAAATAAAACAATTTAATTGAGTTGCTAAAGATTTTATTTGTTTGTTTTTGCAAACAAAATGTTGACCAAAGACTTGTTAGCATCTGCAAGAGGAAATATAGTTTTTAAGAAAGTCTCATTAAAGGTTTGGAGTGGCCACAACAAATTCACCAAAAATGATCCTTGACCTTTCTCCGACCCGATGTCCAACTCTCACCCTTAAAAAAAAAATGAAGTCCCATAACGTCAGGTTAACTGTGATTAACGGCTGCACCGTGAGGCAGAGTCTTTTCTGTGAACAATACCCAGAGCCTCGGTCCAGTTCACAGCATTTCACATGTGATCTGAAGAGTTTATAGACACATTCTAAGAGGTCCAACCCAAGTCTGCACAGGACGTGTATGTTTATATAACGTTACGTAAAGCTCTTCAGTCACCGTTGTTAAATTGGGGAAGAACCAGTCTATAAAAAGCAGAATTTAATCACATAGGACCCGGTGCTGCCTTTTACTCCTGGAAAAGTGGCATCGTTTATTTTCATCTTGTGTTATTGATCATTGTGTTGGAGCCGCTGTCACTTCTCCGAGCGGCCGGTGTCTTATTTTTGCAGCTGAATCTCTTCATTCCCGTCCAGCTCACACGTTTATTGGGCGAGAGCGTCGCTGTCAGAGTGACACCCTCAGCAGGGGAGAGTTTATCATTCTGCTGACAGGCTAAATAACTTGTGCTGAGGCGAGAGATAACAAATGGGCTCAAGTTGTAGCTGGAGTGTCTGCGTGTTAAAGACGAGAACAACTGGGCTCCAGCAGAAATAAACACTCTTACTTTTTTCTTCTTCTTCTTGGAGTTTGGCCATTATCCCCCCCCCCCCCCCCCCCCCCCCCAATGAGGCACCTGAAGAACATAGAAAAGAAGAAGATTAATATATGCTGCAGTGTGTGAGCATGTTGACACATTCAAAGTGTAAACTACACCACAGTGGTGAAGATGAACCGATGTTATTAGATACTCGATAAATAATAAAACCTCATCCAGTAGAGAATGAGATTCGTATTTTACAGTTGGAAAAAAAAATTTAAAGCGGACAAAAATAAAATCTAAATCAAATTTTGTTGAGGTGAATAATGGAAATGTGTATTACTTATTTGGGGTGTAACACAATAATTATTATTATGATTATTATGAGTATTATTCAGGTTTAAAGACTCATGTATGCTCCTGAGTGAAGGTTGAGGTCTTAATCGCTTCTTTATGGGAAAACAACACATGCAAAACATCAAAAACATTTCTCAAAGGTTTTATCATGTTAATATGTATTGAGTTTCTGTTGAATTGCTATTGATTAAAGTCAAATTGTGATAATTATTTGAATTTTTTTATTTTCCGGCCTATTAGTGTTAAAATGAAATATATTCACACCTCACCATCTTGAATATGTCCATTTAAGAGGTTCTTTACTGTATTTCTTTCATTTTTCCTTCACATAATTTAAATTTTGAGACGAGGTTTCATAAGACAGTTCTGGATTGATTTATTCTGCCTCACATTATTCATCCCTCATAATAAGCCTTCAGGATCTCATGTCAAGGCTGCGCGCTAAGAAGCTAAGGCTGTTGATGGCGCCACACTTGCCGTTCACCTTTGCCTCGTAGGTGTCAAACTGTCAGTAAGAACCCCCCCCCCCCCCCCCCCCCCGAAACTGTGGCACGACACAAACAAATCAATTCCCCCCCCTACCCCGTAAATAAAAGCGTAGGCATGTGTGTGGGGGCGTTGGAAGATGCTGCAGTTGTTGTGGATGTGTCAGAGCTTTGTTGCTCTCGAGCTCAGGTCTCTATTTACAGCTGTTCCTGCCGTACAATAAGTGAGACGCAGCCGCGGTGCCGTCTTAAGCCGGTGAATATGCACCGCAAGAGATGAATTCCAAGATGTCAGAGGAGCTGTCAGTGTGAGAGAATACTCTGGTTATTACCACCTTCACATCCAGCTTGCTTGCAAACTCCCCCCCCCCCTTGCTCAGCCGGACCCCTGCTGAGGATGAGCCAAACTTTCCCACAGTGAAAAGCCTGAGTTGTCTGTAGCACTCACATGCAAGAGACATTAATACACTTTAAATACCTCTATTGCCAATCGACATTGTTTCCAATGTTGCAGGTCAATGTCCAAACCAATCAGACAAGATATGCAACACATATTCCAAGAATGTGTGTGCTGGTGTCTGCTAAATCATTTCAGGTTGTGTTGTTGTGCTTTTACATGCTTACTTTAGAAAAGGACTCATTCTCCCTGTGACCCCCCTCCACCGATGGAAACACTTTCATTCATGCAACCTGAAAGCAGCCAGCTCATCAGTATGTTAAAACCCTACATCGGCGTGGTTCGAGAAGAACTTGCCTCAGCTGTCAGATGTCCTTATTAAGCCTGTCTAATAAGCCCGGGTTACAAGACGGTTCTGAGAAGTAAACGATATCCGTGCAGCGACCCACACATACAATAAGGCACCGAGCCTTAGTGTGGATTTCATACTTAGGGCTGAGCATACCCTGAGCCTATTTTTGTTGTCCTGATCTCAGGCAACCCTGGAGCCCGTCCAGGATGCTTCAAGTAATATCCACGGGTAATTCTGCCCGGTGCTGTTGACTCCACAGGGACCTCAGGGGCCGAGGGACCAGGGTTCAAGAGTGACGGGTCAAAACCAGTTATGGATTACCACCTAAGTTCAATTTATATCAAATCGAAGTGTGAGGAGAATGCAGTACCTTTTATTTTTTTATTTTTTTTACGATGTCCTTCACTTGTCTTTGCAACTCTCGCTCAACCGGAGGAGGAATGTGTTCTCCTTTTATAGACCCCCACAACACCCCCCAACACAAAGACACAAAATACTCCACGCTTCCAAAGTCCTGTGTCACACTGGACACCCGATAAAGACCGAGGCCGATTCAAACTCTTGGAGTGAGTGGCTGAAGCAGTCATGACCGAGCGCTCTGTCCGCAAAAGGAGGCCACGCGTTTGGGCCAGTGTCCTGTGAATTTATGACCACTCCGGCCCCCTAGTTTCACCCCTTCTCCCGTGGAGATAAGGGCTGTTTTTCTTCTGAAAATCTGCAGGGGGCTGGGGTGTAGTCAAAGGACACACTCAGCTGCTAGATTAACTCATCAACGCCGCATTGCAGGGTGTCAACAGAAATGTTTCACACACAAGACCGACAAGGAATGAATACCATTTGGAGGTCACAAGTGGCAACCCCTCAGTCCTTCAGGCCTTTTAAATGTTAGTGTCTGCCGTTCAAGAGCAGGGATGTAACCTCTAAACCTTTGAGAGGAAAAGAGATACGGGTCGGACTTCCCTGCCTCATGACAGTTACAACTGTAGACGTGATAAAGCTCAGAGAGATTTATACCAAATAAATCCTTGGGGATGAATTGCTTGTTGTCATTTCGCTCTGCTAGGTTATATATTTAAACCCTTGGACGTCATTCACTCAACTGAATATTGAATCATAAATCAATGAGACATTTGAGAGATGTTCATCGTGTAAACCTACGAGGATACACGTATAAGCTATCGCTGGAAAATGAGCTTCACATTAATTCTTTCCATGTCTGAAAATACTCGAAATACTTTGTCAAGCTCAATAAACAATCCTGAAATACACCTTCAGTTACGTACGTTTCCTGTTTCAGCACCAGAAACATGATTCAAATATCTTTAGGTGGCCGGGGTCCTCCTCCTTAACTATCTTTGAAGAGCATATTCTCAGGGAACCAAAAAGACAACTGACAACCGGAGACACGGGATCATCTTCAAAAGAAAGACGCATGTCTGTGGCATGCTGTCTTTTAGCCGCCTGAGCGATGCCATTCCTTGTTGTCGGAGTCATCGAAACTCGTTCCAATTTAGATGACAGCGCCAGTTTGAAAAGCTCTGCTGGTTGTTGAGAAGCTCTGGTTGGAGTGGTTGAAGGTCTGGAAAAAAGGACAACCGGTGCCTGGGAGCTGGCCAGGATCCTCGCCCTCTACAAGAGCAGTGGATTGTGAGGCCTTTGCACTTGGCGGGCGGCAAAGCTCCGAGAGCCGCTCGGGGAAAGTCACTGTTTTCCCTCTAAGGCTGCCGTGTGCTGGTGTGGCATGATTGTCATGTTGAGCCTATTTGCTTTAGATCTGAGGAAGATCAAGCTACACGACCTTTGTTAAGCTGTGACCCAGCGGGCGGCCGCTGCCCTGCACAACGTGACAGACAATTAAAGTACCATCGAGAGGTGTTTTCATATCTGGGACATTTAAACAAGGCTGTTTGAGGAGAATGGAAGTCATCCCAGGAAACTAGTGTGAACCACTAGGTTAAAGAAGTCCTATACATGTCTATAAGTTTAAAATAAACTGTAGATTAATATTCCTCAAGCAATAATGTACAGCCTCATGCATCTTTTTACACAGTCTATGGACATTGAAAGTCTGAACTTCACAAGATTTACGATAACAGACCTCCATGGATTGCTCAATTTTTTAAAGATTGACCCTTAGCTGTAGCGTACCCTCAGGCTCAAACACTTGATGACATTAAGTTGCACAACTGAAGTTATGTGCCTTAACATTCTATGGCGGATGCTAACACCTGCTAACACCTGCTAACATCTAAAGGCAGTTGATAACTTAAATTGTCCAGAAGACCTTCAAACATACAAAGGCTATTCACCATCTTGTCCTTATTGTAACATTTGGATTCCAATCAGAACCCTTAACTTGTTTGCTGAGTCAGAAGAACCAGAAGCTACTACTGTAGATATTAACTTGGTTGACACAAGGTTCTCAGTTCTACTCAACTATCACCCTCCACCGCTCCCACATCTGAGATCTGTCTCCTTTACCTAAAAACTCAGATATTCTCCTTATTCCTCTCTGGCAATGGTGGACGCCATGACAGTGTTTTCAGTGTTGGGTTCCGTTTGCCGTTTGGCATCAGAAGGGGCGTGGGGGGTTAAGGGTCGAATGGCAGCACTGGCCCTGTCAGCCCCCCTAGATCACCAGGTCCCTGGGGCTGGCGCCAGGTTAGCCCCGCTAGCAGCCGGGGCAAAAAATAACCCTGCTGCAGTTGTTGGGCAGGGGAGAGTGACGGGGGGAGCATGTCACTCCGGGGTCTCGGGTTTCAGCGGCTGTCATCAGAGAGCGGTCATTACTTCTGGGCTAATTATCTCAGGCCAGGCGTAAACAAACAACCTGCCAGCGTGAAGACGACATTGTAGTCACAGCTCCGGGATTTGTGTTTTGAGCCATTTGCTTGTTTGACGTTGGCAGAAGAGCTCGTTCCTCATAGTCCAGCTCAGTTCAGATCTGGACTGTTACAGTAGTGAGAAATGAGTAAAGTGCATTTCTTCCTTTTCTTCTGCCTCTTCTTGTTTACCAGAGACAGTACATCTATTTGATTTGATCGCACTGTTGCAGATATAAAAACAAAAGCCTCTAAAAGACAGATTCAACATTTTCATAGTGTCCTTCGAATCCAAATGTACGACTTTATGGGTTTTAATTTAGAGGACTGCAATTCAAATATCAGTATCAAGACAATCTTGAAATAAACTCTTTTAAAAACTCCTTACATAAAGATAAAATGGATTAAAATCTCTGTCTTAGATATAGATTCCTTAAACTTTTTTCCTATTGTATCATATATTAAAGTTCTTCTGCTATATTTATCATCTCTGAAATCAAGCACATCTAAAGAAAAATAAGACTAATCATCATTATATATTTAAACTGTCCTTGGTCTTGATTTTACTTCACACACTGGACCCTGACAGGATTTCATGAACACCCCCTCTGACTGAAAACTCAATCTGAAGCTCTGCCCAGCACTTGAACATTCCCGAGCCTTCATGGCACGTTTACGGTTCGGGCTCATGTTTCTATCACACGCTTGCCATACCATACCTGTGTACTGCGCCCACAGCCGGAGAGAGCTGTCTTCATCTGTCCAGGCTGGAGCTGCGCCCTTAAAGAGCAGAGTCGTAAACTTGACGACTTAAGTAGAGGAGATAGAGCGGTGGGTTATTTTAAAGAAAGTAAAGTTCTGCTCTGTTCTCCTGAGGGTCTCCTGAAATTCAAGAAAGTTGCACAAAGTTGTAAGCTGTTATTTTCAAAAGGAAATTGTGGGATCTTGCAAATATTTATGAATACTGCCCAGAGATACTTTTATCTGAGTCACTTTTTACTGCCTGGTCACTAAAACAACTTTTTCAAGAAGCAACCCACTTCAGAATAAATCCATCAATAAGTTTAGTAGCAGAATATTCAACCAACAACATCATTCAGATTAAAACAACACACAGGGCACTTAGCCTCAGATGCAGCTTATCATAGATGCAGAATGACACTGAGCCACTGCTTGCACGCTGTCACTTACACTCCATCCTCCTGCGGGACGTCTCACTGTACATATTAATTGCCCACTTGTTCCCCAAGGTTTATTTGTCGGTGTTCCACGGGACCAAGAGTTTTGTTGCTCAAATATTTATGAATGCCCTCCAAACCAAATTACTCCATCGCCGAGACGCAGCTAAGGACCTCATTTGCATGCTGGGGCGAGTCAACAGAAAACATTACTGCTCTCCTCTGTCAGGCGAGTGACTGACATTTCTAATGGAACATGAAGCGCTTGGCTGAATATGGATTTAGCCGTGTGCCATTAGCCCCGGCAGCACTTTGATGACCACGAGAAATGTGAGAGGTAATTAATTTTTGAGAACAAGTTCGCTCATCCCCACCAATCCCTATTAGTGGGGCTGCGTGATCCCCCATTTGCTAATTGAGTTAGCTGCATCAGTCCGGGATTCGAACTCGAGACGTGTCACAAATCAGATCACTGTTTATCTACAATTACGCCGGAGCAAGAGGCTTAGTTTTACGATATAATTATACCTCGCAACACAGTGACCTCAGCCAACCTCATTTTGTAACGCAGACCATGTCCTTTATGAACACTGGGCACATTTCACCGATCCGTTTTCCCCCCTCTCTTTCCTGTATCTGCAGAAACCTCGTCTAATTGGAGCATGAAATCTGTGCACAACAAGAAACCGGAGGGATGTTCGATTTAAAATTTCTCCCAGATGGCATTGTCAGTAAGGAGGCACTGAAAATCCACCAGTTTGAAATTTTATCCAGCTCTTCTTTCTTTTTTTATTTCCTTCTGTCCGTTTATGAGAAAGAACATTTGACAACAATGACCAAGCGAGGAACAAAAAGGCAACAGGTCAAAGAACCTCTGAGTGGAAACGCAACCCACTCTGTCGTGGCCCTGGATGTGACTCGATCGGCACTAACCCCCCCCCCCCCGTGCCCTTAGAGCCGAAGACATTTGCAACCGGTGTCAAGGCCCTATAAATCATCCCGTATCAAAGAGGCCATGTAACGCTTTCTACATTTCAACATATGTGGAATCAGAACACGTCTGTCATCGGCGAGGGCCACTCTCGGAGAAAGAGGCTTTTTGGAGGCCGTTCCCACTGTAATGTGGAACATGTGTGCTATTGATTCGGGAGATTCTTACCTGCCACAGTGAAGTGGGGTGAAGCTGACACTGTCATACCTCGTAAGTAGCAGAGGATTAGGCCTGTGAACTAAAATCAACAAGGTGGATAACGACCGAGAGGCAGAGGAAAGGCTGGAATAAAACTTAATTATTCTACCTTTTTGTTCCTGTTGTGTTATAATGCACAGTGAGTTCTTTATTTATAATCTACCTCTCCTCTCAGAGACGTCACAAAGTGTTTCATAGAAGAGCTATAAAAAAAAACACACACACACACACGACCACCAAGTGCACCATCAAGTTTCTTTCCTCCTATTTTAAATCAACGTTTTCTGCCTTTAAATAGCCTCTAAACACACGGCGATCTGGTTCATTTGCATCAAACGAGACAAACCCCCGGCCGTGCCAGCTGCTGCCAGGATGAGCCTATTCATCTTAATATTATAAATGGCTCTCACTGTCATCCGAGGTTTTAAGTTCCCGGAGCAACTGATCCCGGTCTTGTACTGGCCATATATCTCCCTTTGAAAGCCAACTCTTCCATCTCCTGCTGCTTTATATTTAAGGTTGGCCCTCTATCTTGGGTTTAACCTGCTTTCTCAATGACTATAATAACTTAGAGAAAGCGAGGAGCCCTCTCTGTTTCGCGAATGTTTTTTAGGGATCTCCATTTGTGGTCTCAGAGGTTGGGGATAAATTAGACTGTAAATCAAGTGGTAAAGGTTTCGGGGGGATTTGGTCCCTGCGCTGTGACCAGGAATTACCAGTTATAAAGAAAAATATGTGACAGTAGAACAAGGTTAAAAAGAGCTTCACTGCCTTGATGCTTTAACAGACACATTTCAAGCTGGATAACAACAACGTGCGGCCCTGTCATGTTTGTTTTTACCGGAGAAAAAACGAGGAGAGTTTCCTTGAGACAAACAATGAATCGACATTATCCAAACCTGTAGTATTCATTTTGAGTTTCCTGTTGAACAGTATTGACCCAAAACTACTTCTATCACACTACTGGATGTTATGAATATTGAATGTTTTGTGATTTACATCCCTAAGTACCTGATTTAAGATAAATGAACTACATCAATTAATTATAATAATACAATTATTGTAATTAATTGTTAAAATCCATTTATTAATTCAGTACACATTGTTTGGCATGAGTGTTTCTCTCTTGGACGTTTCTGTGTTAAGTCAAATAAGATGATTTATGATTTGGTGTTGTACAAATAAAACGGCATTGAATTGAAATTCAATCCTGGAAGACAAATCAGAGGATGAACTTGGAACTCAGGGATCAAGGATATCTCCATCATCCCTGAGAGGCAATTTATTGTGCAGTCAGGAAATTGAAAACATAGCATTAAAACACACAAGTTATTTAAAAGGCTGATGAAACTACATTATTTATATCATATAAAAACAGTTTTGAAATTTATTACAAACGAGTTCTTGAACGTTTGACCTGAAAGTTACTGTAGACGGTTTACTGGGACCATTATAAATGTAAGTGTTTGCAGAAAATATATATTCCGTTCTTCATATTGTTTTTTCCATTATCCGACTCTTTATTAACAACAATAATACTAAGGTTGAAATGTGTACTGCAACAACAACAACATATTTCTGACCATGTTTAACTAGTGTGTACAGGAACAGGAGGTACCTACTGGGAGGTGTGGGGGGGGAATCATCCTCGCCATTAGCAAGTCCTCACCGCTCCATGGGGCCCGGTGTGCACCGACTACATAAGCTCCAGTAATCTGGGATGCCTCCTCCTCCCGACCTCCCTCTCCGCTGCACAAACTGGGGCTGAATTAACATTCCTGTGTTGTGACACACGGAGGAACATGTAATCAGGTCATTAAACAGTCGTCTGCTCGCGATACAACAATTAACAGCCTCAGATCAACTCTGGTGCCGGTTTGAATGTCAATTTAAAAACAGGATTGAGGTTCAGATCCACACGGTCACATCCCTGCTCAGAAATATATACTTTAAAAAAAATGTACATGTCGCTTTGTGCTGCCAAAACACAAACACACACATCCACATGTTGGGTTTGTGTCACTGTCACAATGATCCATGTTACAAAAAGATGTCTGCCAGACCTTGAAGTCTGTGGTGGTGCAGTTACTCAGAGATAAATCCATCAAATGACCTCCTCCTCCGGTCGGTATGGTTCTGATCAAACACAGGGAGGAAGCCGCTGCCGCCGCTCTCCTCGCTTTCCTGGTGAAGAAATCTCCGGCAGCCACAGCGGTCCGATATCAAGAAGTGGAAAAAAGAGGTATTTTGAAACGATCAATGTCGTCGTTACAGCTGCTGCGTGGTCTTGAGTTACACGGATGCAGCGTTTTTCCAGACAGCGGATTGGATGTCCAGTCGCCATCGTGTGTTTCTGGGTCCAGATTTTTCCACAATTGCAGGCCGAAGAGATTTATTTACAATTCGTCTTCCTGATAGTCGATTTATTTCCCGGCGAGTCTCTCAGAGTTCAGGAGGCAGATCACGGGATGTGGAACTCGAAAGCGCCGGTAGTTTGGAGCGGGGCTCGTATGGAACCAGGTATTGATTTCACATATGGGCATTGGCGCGGGGCCTGGCATGGTTTATGGACAAGTGTTGGAGTTTTTCTTTTCTGAGGGGATCACTTCAAAGTCCTTGGCAGGAGACGACGGTGAACTTTCGGCTGAAGGTGAGAGCTGCAGATCTTTGCTGCGGAGGTGGCAATAAAAACGTCAACACTGAGGTCATTTGAATCCAGGTACAATTTTATATAGATGTCTTATTGATGGTCCACAGAAGCTTTCAATCGATTTACAGGAACATCCAACAAAAGGAAGTGTGTTTTTTGTGTTTCATAATTGAGATAAACACACAACCATCTCATGTAGAGGTTTTATAAACGTACAGATCTCATTGCACAGTGGCTGACGTTAAACATCTGCGTCCCCTGCCAATCTTATTACATTATTATTTACAACCAAGTGCATGATATGGTTGTGTGGCTCAAGCCAGTCGAGTATCATCATGGCTATTGCCCTATTTTGTGTCAGCTAAGTAAGTGGAGCCTGTGTCTTAGTGGCATGGTGCAAATTCCTGAGATTAATGTAAATGATAAGGAATCTGCAACTCTCCGGATTCTGAGATCCCCGGGATTAAAGGTTCAAGTTCCCGTCGATGCTGGAAGGGGATGACTCACTGTCCAGCCCGGTGTCGGGTGTCTCGTCTCCTCCCAGTTAAGAAAGTCAGGAAGAGTCAAAAGTCTCCCAGCTAGGGCCCGAGGCTCGACGGGGGGAAACAGCAGCTCTGCCCCTCGGACGCGGGGATCGGGTCTGAGAAGGAACGAGAGGAAAGACGGTGAGAACAAGAGAGAGAGAGAGAGAGAGAGAGAGAGAGAGAGAGAGAGAGAGAGAGAGAGAGAGAGAGAGAGCGAGAGAGAGAGACGACTAGGAAAATCAGTCGCCCTTTTCTGCCTCGAACACCATCGCAACTGTAAACTCCTACAGTTCTCACAACACTCGAACGTGTCATCATCTGGAGCAGTGATTAGACCATGTTCACGGCTGTTTTATTAATTACTTAATTTGTTGTCTTATTGTCATGTGTGTGTTTTTCTCCAATGCTGTGGAATCTATGAAGCTTATGAGTGTGAATGTCGAGGAACAACACATCAAGCGAGAGAGAGAGACAGATAACCAAAGTGTAGAGTCAGTGATACAGTCGACCTCCATCTCCCTCAAGGTCACTGTCCATTTCATTACAGCCCTCCGTCATTGATCCCTGTCCTTGGTGCGAGTCTCCCCTTCGGCCGTGTCTCCATTAACAAAGTTAACTCTCCTCCACGGTGACCTCCTCCCACTCCTGCCGACCCGGCCCGACAGCTGTGCTTACCTTAGCATAAAACGCCACAATAGGTCATCATTACCAAATTAATCAAAGCTGTCAGAGGGCTGCGGTCGAGTCGGCGCTGCACTTCAGAACCCACTTAGATCATGTAACACTTGAACGTGCAGCAAAGGAGGCATGCAAACGCACACACACACACACAAACACACACACACACACACACACACACACACACAGACACACAGTCACACACACACAAACACAGACACACACACACACTGGCATATGAAAGCAAGTAAAATTATATGTTTAAAACCTAGAGAGGGTCCAGAGAACAAACCCAAAATAGATGATTCAAATGTTTCAGTAAAGAACAGAATAAGCAACATGAATATTAAGTAATTCATTAATCACAATACAAATTAAAAAATAATTTAACTTATGATCAAGCTTTTATATCTTCATGTGCATTGTTTTAATAATTTAATTTAAAAGTTGTATCTTCTTGTTAAGATTTGTGCTTCACAAATAAAGCTCATTATTATTTGATACAGGGGCTTGAGAACAGTATTGATCAGTATTGATAAATAATTGATTTCTTTATCAGGTGTTGTAGTTTCCAGGAGTAAATACTCAATGGTTCAGCTTTGTTCTCGTCCCACTTCCCAGCATCATGAGCAAGGAAAACAGCAAAGGTTACAGGGGAACTGTAAAAGTTTAGATTTTTACAGTAACATTAGTGGTTTATTGAATATTGCACAGTGGGCCCAGCGGAAAATACCCATTCTTTAAAATACATGTTTTTTTTAAATGAGCAATTTTTTCTCCCACTCACCCAAACATTGTTTTGTTTCCTGTCGTAGTACAATGCTGCAAACTGTATTGTATTTGTATTTTATGTTTGGTATTTTTCCAATGCTCATAAACTCAAAAAATACTTAAGATTCTGACTTTGTAAATCACACACAAGGAAAGTACTCAGCTGTCATACTTATGTTGTTATTTTTGAGTACTTGCATTCATCATATTTTAACTTTCTTATTGTAAAAATGAAAGCAACAGGTTTCTTTGTATTAAATCAGTTTTCAAATGCAAAATAATCAGGCACAGTTTTTGGTCTTGATGTGGAAAAATGATCTAAACACCTAAAAACTGAATAATTTTTGCATTTATTTGAAATATTCCAGCATTTAACATTATTTTATCACAGTTAAGTTTGAACCCAGTCACACTCCCAGGAATCTGAGAGGAGGAGCAGTGTTAATCGGTCCAGTGATGGAGGAACTCTCCTCTCTCTCTTCATGCAGATGCTCAGGCTGAGATAACGAGAAGAAAACTTCCACCTGCTGTTTAACAACTGAAGCTGAAACATCACAACACAAACACAGCCCCCCCGCCACCCCCATGTGTGTGTGTGTGTCTACCTGTGTGAGTGTGTGTGTGCGTGTGTGTGTTACACCAAATTGCCAGATTGATTAACTTGTCTGTCAGGCTCTTCCCTGTGACAATAAACTCTCTGTACCTCAGGGAGCTTATTGAGAGATGACATGTCTGAGACCCCTGAGGCCCGTGCATGTACACACACACACACAGACACACACACACACAGACAGACACACACACACACACAAACACACACAGCCCTCATCTACCCTCCCATTTTAAAACATCTTTCCAATTGTGTCCCTGCCTGTCCTGAAGGCTACAACTACCCATCTCTTTTCCACCCTCTTTCTCTCTCTCTCTCTCTCTCTCTCTCTCTCTCTCTCTCTCTCTCTCTCCCTCACACACAAACACACACACACACACACACCTACACACACACACCCACACACACACACACGTCCTGTAATCCCTGGGGCTCCTCTGGCCTCTGCTCTCCACACCAGGGCTCCGTTTTTATAAACTGATCCACTTCATAATTGAAAAGGAAACTTCAGGGCGTGTTTGGCCAGTTAATCCATTTAAGATCATTATGTGCATTGTCAATGGGCCTGACCCAGCTGGGGAGAGGAGGACGAGACAATGAGGGGGCTCCATGTGGAAACCCCCCCACCTACCCCCCCCTCTCCACCCCCCCCCCCCCCCCGTCCCCAGTGCGGGTCAGGGGGGTTAATGAATGATTATTTCTCACTTTGTAACACAACAGGATGCTGATTTAAAGGGCAAACCTCTCCCTCTCCTCCTCCTCCTCCTCCTCCTCCTCCTCCTCCTCCTCCTCCTCCCCCCTGCCGCCGCTTTTACTCCGAGCTTCCTCATTGGTGCAGGACGGAGCGAGAAGAGGAGCGGACGCCGAAGACAGTGAAGAGACCGTTAAATGAAAAGATCTGAGTTTCAGCCCCTCACCTGGGAATGTAATCAGTGATGGAAATGTGAATTTACTAATTTGGCAAGAAATTGACGAGAGAGAAAAAACCTCAAACTCCTCCACTGGCAACGGAAAAGGAGATAATCAGCTTTTGTAGAAGGCTTAAAATCTTTATAAACTTTCTAGGTTTGGTGAATAAGAGGAGTAATAGCGCTGCTTTCAGATATTCACTCTCCAGATAATATTATGTAAGAAAGCAAATATCCACATCGTTCTACTCAGCAGCCCCCGAGTAAAACATCTGCAAACTGTCCGAGTGAGACCATGTGAGAATAAGCAACAACATTTCTGGAAAACACTCAAGAAACTGAAAAAGATTAGAAAAAAAAGAGGCACCATACGTGTGGAAGATACCGAAGAAGGAGAAACAACGAGATTCAAGATCTTTTGCCAACTTGTTCTTGTATGAAAAACAATCTCAGCTAAAACCATTAATTGCCACATGTTCATAATTAAAAGAAACTTGACAAAGCAGTGTGTAACCACCGTGTTTAGAGATTTAACCTATGAAGAGAGAACACGTCTCTTGTCACACTTCAATTTTATTACGTCAAACAAGTCATTGCAAGTGAGCCTCAACAACTAATAACAGATGAAAACAGACATCAGAGAAGTGTAGTGGTTTGTGCCACTGGGCTCAATGACAGAAAAAAGAAAATGGGGACATGAGAGAAATCCACTTGAGACTATTGTTTTCTTTGGAGCTCCTGTTTGAAGTCGGAGGGCACTTCCTGCCCCGAGTGCTGAATGAACCGTTTGTTTATGTTCTCTCTGTCTGTAAATCACTTAGCGCATCAAAGAGCTGCGTTCGGCCCCCGTGCAACAATAGAGGGTCATGCCAACGTGCAAACACCACAAGGATACAGAGCGAGAGAATGTTTTTCCTTTCCTGAGGTGATGACAATTGTCCGAAGATTTATGCAACGCTGACATTATGTGAGGGAGATTCTGGAAATTGTAAAAAAAGATACAACTGCATGTCGGTGATTCATATTGATTTTGTCTGCTCTCGTGTTTTTGTTTTAAACCCCATCTCTCAATCTCTTCCTCTACGGATTATTCTCCTGTCATAATTACACGTCTCGTGAATCCTGGTGTTAAGAATCTATGCCAATAAAAAAAGTTTCACTTCTGGCTCAATAAAATATGATATCCCTTTTTGTTTTATTGTTACCATGGCACACACATCACTCGGCCTTGTAGTATCTGAGGAGGAAGCAAGTGTCTCCCTCTGTAAACAAACAGCGCTGAGTCACATCTCAGTTTCTCCGACTCGTCTGGCGCCCGACACATCACGCGATCCCAGCACGCCGCTGACGTCAAGGGGGGGGGGGGGGGGCCTTACTTGTCTCCTGTGAATACGCTTTCACAGTGTCCCGGGTCCCAGGTGTCTTGTAGGTCTAAAAGCCATGCGAACAGGAAACCGCGGGAGCAGACTACCAACCTGCCGCCCGCCCCCCCCCTTACTCCAAAAGCCCTGGAAGACTGCGGCGTGGTGGGACTCAAGGCCGACAATGTGCCCACGGCCCATGTTCACATCCTCTCTGGAAGCGCTGCCGTTCCCCCGGTCCTCTGCAGTACCGCAGGCGGAAAAAGGTCTCGGCTCTGCCATTGTGTGGCTGTGACTCATGTGAAGGTGTAGGAACTGCAGCCGGGGGCCAAGTTATTCCCACTGGGCTCAGGCCTGAACGACCAGTAGCTGAATGACACTTGGCCTGAACGTGGGATGGATGCCTGTCAGGTTAAGACCTTGAAAAAGAGAAAAAGAAAAACATTAGCACACATTGTGGATACAACAAAACAAAGGTAGAAAAACTCTACCAGACGACAACTAGTTGACTTGTGGTGTTGTTGTAACGCAAATACTTTGTGTAGGGGAGAGGGGGGGGGGAGGCATGAGCTAAGGAAGAAGCCATCAAATTTCGGACTAGAGTCATATGATTGTTATAATGTATGCCAACATGCCGAGTTTTTTAATTCACCCAATGGATGGATAAAAATGATGTTTTTTAAAAGATCTATAGACAGAAAAACAATAAATAGTTAAAAAAAAATTTAATCACAAAGTAATAGATACAGCTTGTTTATTTTGTGTCAGAAAGATAACACGATAAATGAATTAACATGAAATTTGATGGAAGACCAGAAAAACCAGATATGGATCAGGAGCAGATCAGGATTCCATTTCTCACTTTCTTTAACGTTGTGACATTTTCTCTGATTTCTCAGAGAATGAATGTGATTTCATGAAGGAACTGTTTCTCATTTATTCTGCATTCAAGCATCAAACCTCACTAATGACCGTTAAGTGTGTTCTATTGTTCCACTATGTGTTTATAGAGTAATTACATGCACGAATACAAAAACATTGGAAATAACAAACTGCGCTGTCACATCCCAGCGTCCGGACGAATCTCTAATGAGTCTTGAAATGATCGTTATTGATCGGTGATTTATCTGAGATCATTGATTAGCCTCCAATTACACGAAGTAATCATTAGCTTGTATTCAAATGCAAACATTGATAGATAAATATAAGGCTGTATTAGCTCACGACCATGTAATGACATTAAATGTCAGATCTGGAATTGGAAACAAACAGCGCTAGTCAATATTCGGAGTTGGAAATTCCAGCACTGCAGATGATTTCACATCCAGCACTTGACAGTTTAATCATCCTTTTAGTTACAACCTGCTCTCACATTTACATAGATCATAAAATGCATGAGGAGATTAGATAATTCCTCTCAGAGCCTCCTCCGTGTTAATAGCAGCGTTCACAGGGCCGTGGCACTTGCATTAATTTGTGTGGGCAATGACATTAGCCTCGATTGCTTTGCATTTCAGGCCAATTCACTCGGGCAGTAGACCGCGTCCTCAACCCCCTCCACCCCCCCCCTTCCTCCACCACCCCCACCTCACCCCCTCCCCTCGCCGTCTAATGAAAAAGACATCAGCAGGCGTTGAGAAGGTCGCCCGTCCCGTTCGCCGTGACCTCTCCGTGTCTCCGCTCTCCCTCTGACAGGTTCTGATGCGTCAGGGGTGGCTGCTTCCTCGGCCGGGCGGCGAGGAGGAGCAGGACGCACCTTCCTTACAGCGCCGCCTCGCTCGGGGCCCGAGGCGACAAACCCTCCTCTCCTCCATGCTACCCCCCACCACCCCCCCACCCCCACCTCCCCAGGAACTCATCCTCCTCCCTCCTCCTCTCTCCCTACACCCTTACTGCACAATAACAGCACAAATAACATTTATCTGTGCAAAAATGTATGACTTAAAGAGAATACCGTTTGGAAAAGTAGTTGTCTGACAGATTACACTGTGGGAAATCCACCTAGTGGAAATTTGGACCTTTAATAATGAAAAATTAATGAAATTCAAATCAGTTTTGTAGAGATTAATCCTCGAAATCGCGTAAACTATTTGCAGAGAAGGTCTCTTTCATCAGTCAACTGCACCATTGTGAAAGAAACTGCATTTCTAATATTAAAGCAAGTAGCAATTCGGGAATATTAACAAAATTGCAGTTAGACCGCTTGAGTAAAATCTCTGAAGCCACAGATCGAATCCCCAACTAGGTTTGGGATAATCTTGAGTACATTCAGATTGAACCAACTCATTGTTGTTTTGAACTGTTTTAATCTATTTGACTTTGAAGTTTGATGTTTTTTTGATTTTGTGGAATGATTTTAAATCTGTTATTATTATTGACAGGGTTTTTTTTATTATCTCTGTGCGTTCGTGGAGTTGAATCGTGACTTTGAAGGACAAGTAACTTAAACAGATTTATTCCCGAAAGTTGATCAATTTTAACATGCTTAGAAAATTCACATCAACCCTAATTAGCATTTACTTGATAAGTTGTGCCACATGTACGTTTTGCTTTATCTGTCGATTCCTCAGAAGGACGACAGATCTGACCCGTACAGATCCTAACATGTGAAGTATTAAAGGATTTGATCCGTAGCTCAGAGGCCGACATGTCACTGTCACATCCGGTGTTGAAGGCCGTCACCTTGCTCGCCAATCAAGGTGACGGTGG